>NC_090326.1:16091313-16391313 GCF_035084215.1 Heptranchias perlo
GCGGTTTCCACCAAAGTCCTGGCAAGGTTATGACAACGGAACGGAAGAGGGAACTGAGGAAATTCAGCTGCTAGCGTATCACCTTGGTAGCACTCTTACCTCAGACTCAGAACGTTGTGGGTTCAAGCCCCGCTCTAGAGACTTGAGCACAAAATCTAGACTGACACTCCAATGCAGTACTGAGGGAGTGCTGCACTGTCAGAGGTGCCGTCTTTTGGATGAGATGTTAAACTGAGGTCCCATTTGCCCTCTCAGGTGGACGTAAAAGACCTCATGGCTCTATTTCCTGGCCAATATTTATCCCTCAAAAACATCACTGAAACAGATTATCTGGTCATTTATAAACGTAAGCCTTTCTTTCTTTTTATTATGTGCAACACACAGGAGATCTGCAAGTATTTTTAAAACATAAGCTAAGATAAGCAGTAGAAGCCGTGTCAAGTGCAACATGAAAGATTACTTCACTCACTGAACCCGATGCACTCCAAAGACTTTTTCCGTGCTCCTCCTCAATATTAATTTGTAATACTTCTGCACCACAGACGACAATTAATTTGTTGGGTCATCGATATGACAGATGTGATAGCAATAGAAATTACCAAATAAATTGAGTACATGTCAGCACTGAGAAGGAATCAATAGGGAGAAATTAAATAGCTTCTCCAAAGTATTGATGACATGACAGCGTTCTACGTCCTTTGAATGCTTCATTTGAAGAAACTGAGACTTTTAACAGTAAATGAAGGTGATGTATGAGGCTTAATTGCTCCTTGGCACAAAGCTACAGAATTTGAAGTAAAGAAACTGTTGCTACAACATCATAAAGTGGGTCCTTGCGATCGTCACATGCTGAGTTCTGTTTGACGAGAGCAGACCTGCCTTAAGGACCAACAGTTATTTGTTTTGGTTTAAACACAGAATCGATGTTGAGCCAAATTTCACATGCAAAAATACTTGAATTGGACCAATTTGAGTTCATTCGCCAAATAGCTTAATTTGGCTCAATTTGGATTCTTTGATATTCCTCAGAGTGCTATATAAGAGTCACACTTTTTTTACTGTCTTTTTAATCCACTACCAGGGACTCACAGCTTTGCTCTGCGCACTTTCGGAGAACTCGGGTGTATTCGAGCGAGCTAAAACAACTCCAATACACTGCCTTCCTCAAATGTCTGGCTCAGATCCCTAGCAGGTTGCAACTTGAGTCTGAGACTGAACAGGGAAGTGTAAGGCTTGCTACGTGTTGAAAGAGTGGAAGGATTATCCAGATTTACACTTATTGAGAGCTCATTAGTTGGGCTGAAGAGCTGGAGCAGCAGACTTACTTTGGCTGGAACTAGGAGCAGAAGAAAGGTCAAATTTGTACACAGATACACCAAAGGGCTGATTTTCCTCTTCCGTCGTAATGGCGATGAATCTTCAGCAGGTGAGGATTTCTGCCTGCCCCTTGCCCACGTCCCGGCTCAATTACTGGGGCTAGGCCAATTTGCGCACGGAGAGCAGGCATTTATGGTACTAAGCGGATGCCTGCCTCCCGTGGGGGGAGGGGAATTGCTGTGGCATCTCGCTGCGAAAGAGCCTGGCAGATGGCGCCAGCTGAAGATTGGGGAAAAATGCTTTCAACTTTTACATTTTTGAAATTGCGGCTTTGACTCAGGCAATCGGTCACTCTGCGATCGGTTGCAGCCTCAGTCAAAGTGGCCATTTGGACTTTAACTCCCCTCCACCAACCACTCCCAAGCCCATTGCAATGCTGAAACACACCCAGCATTTCTTGCACTCAATGCTGCTCAGGAGCAGCAAATGATGGGATATATGTCGTATGGCACATTCCCAGCCCATTTGCCTCTACTTCTACTATGCCTGATGTCACTTTTGGTGAAAGCGTCAGAACTGCTCCGGGGAGAGGCTAGGAGATGGTGGAATGGCCACCTGCTTGATATTCCACCCTTCCCTGCCCAGGTTACACCACTTTCCCAGTGTAACCCAGCAGAAAATTCGACCTCAACTTTTTAAAACATTGCAAAGTCAAAGATAAGTATCACTTATCCTGTATAGCAGGAGTTAAACTAGTCCAAGGCTTTCAGACTGGGCTTACTAAAAGATAAAGAAAGTTGGTAAAAGTCAGCACTGTGTTTCTGTCTGTATGCTGCATGAGAACCTGTATTAACCCTATTAACATCATTTCTATTCAGTAGTGAATCAAAATACTGAGGCTATTTGTGGTAAGATATAACAGGCGACTGGGTTGTCCTCCAGTAACTCTTTTTGGCAGCTTTGGGTGCTATGTACCTGGACCTGCGGCTGTTACTTCACAATTCTGATAGGGAACTGGTAGGATTTAATAAACACCAATTCTTGAACTTGCTCCAGATGTAATTTTGATTTGTCAGTTGACTGAACACTAGCGGTGATGATATTTATGTGGCAACTTAAGTGCGATAGCGCTGGCCAAGCCAAGTTCCAATGCGTCATGGGAATGGGCTTTGAGACGTCCTTTGTCTCCTCCTAGCAAGTATAGGGTTGACCTTTGGAGCAGGTCCTTAACGGCGCTGTTTGCTTTGCAGCTTACTAAAATATTGAATATTGGTCTTTAAACCAGAACCTCAATTGCCCGTGCTTGCTTGCTAAACAATGATAATTTTTTTTATTTCTATAGATATTCCTGGACATGTCTGCTTGAATTTCATGTGCCTTGACTCTCCCTGCTAGAACGCTGGTAGTTGCTCTCAGTTAAAAACACCAGATAAGGTGGCAATAGTCATGCCTTCAATAATGAGTAAATGTGCTGAGGTTACTAATGATGAATTATTAAAGCTAGCTCTGTTACCCTTCCCCTGTCCCCAAAAGAATTACATAGAATGTACTGCACAGAAACAGGCCATCTGGCCCAACTGGTCTATGCCAGTGTTTATGCTCCACACGAGCCTCCTGACGAACCCTACTTCATCTAACCCTATCTGCATATCTTTCTATTCCTTTCTCCCTCATGTATTTATCTATTTCTCCCTCAAGTACTTACCGAACCTCAGTTGTTCTGTAAAGTCATTGCATGAGAATCCAATCCCACCTGCCTCATGCTCTAATGTCATGACCTGGATGACCATTTCCTCCTACAACTCAAGGTCTTTATGGTCTCCCAGACCTCCGTTCGTAATGATTGGGTGCAGGGTATGAATAGGAGATATGTAGGAAAGAGCCCTTCTCACCGTGGCCCCTCCAATGGTTATCCAAGAGGGAAGGTTAGAATGTACCGAGCGCTCTGGCAGGATGGATCTTCCGCCCACTCCTCTGACCTCCCCACCACCACCATGTCCCTGGGTTGGGCTAATGAAAATGCACAGTGCCTTCTGATTAAGCATATCCTAAATGAGATGACGTGTTCTCCCTGTACCTGTACAAATTATCCGATGGCAATTATGAATCATAAGAAAGTTTAAAGAAATGTTTTTATTAAAGGTTATAGCATTGAAGACAGATCCCTAGCAACATAGGAACAGGAGGAGGCCATTCAGCTTCTCGAGCCTGTTCCGCCATTCAGTTAGACCATGACTGATCTGTATCTTAACACCATTTACATGCCTTGGTTCCACATCTCTTAATACCCCGACCTAACAAAAATCTAACAATCTCTGATGGTTAATGGAACCTTTCTTTAGATTTTAGTGGTATTTTATAGGGAAAAAACAAGCTGAAAATAGATTAATGCATGATTTCCAAATTTTGTTTTCAAGGGTTTTTATGCAGGTACTTATTTTTCTAGAATCATTTTATGCTTTGATTGCACGGTGCTTGTGGGAGGTATAAAAGTATGTTACTATCAGGGCTGTACATGCACTGGAGGCAACGCATGTTTAGTGCAATTAGTTTGGTCTACAAAATCTATATGTGCTGTGACACATTTTACATTATGCATCACATTCCACATTCATTTGAGTGTTTTGATATGCTTTTCTCAAATGTCTTTCAGCACATAATATGACTCAATCATAAAATGGATATTTAAAGTGTCCAATTTCCATATCAAACTTAATTTTGTAGAGGGATATATTATACCAAAAAGTATAAAATGGCTTCTGCCCTGTTGCTTTGCTGATTTCAAAATGGCTGACAGTTATTGATGGTAAAAGCACAGAAGCAGGAGCGTCTCTTAGAGTTTGTCATTTTATTGATCGGGTTAGTTAAGCACAGTTTTTGTTTACATGGAACTGTTGGATGACCAGTGTGATGGGTCAGAGGATTTGGAGTGTCAGCTTCACACAATAATGATTGTCTACATAAGTGACTGACTGTACTCATCTTTCGTGGCACAATACCAAAACTTTGTAAACTTCTTCCAGAGCAACTGCCTGGGCCCAATCTATTCATTAGGCCCTCAGAATCATTTTTCATGCCACAACTGCCTTTTTTCCTGGAAGACACCTCACTCTATCAGCTTCTTAATGTCCCTGTAACAGCAAAGGAGAAACACGGAGCCATTCTTTACCATGACTTTTCCAATACCTTTGCAATCTATCAACAGTACCTGTGTGGGATAGCACCTGCCCACTGTAACAGGAGTAGTTTTCACCTATTAATGAGCAGGTGGCATACACTACCAATAATATCCTGACAGATGTGTAGGAAATTATCTGGGGAATATCTATGATTCTCTTACCCTTGAAAATCTTTGTGCTAAGCAGGCCGTTCACAGAAGGAGAATTGGACACTGTCGACGTTCTCTCTCTCAGTGCTCTGTTTGATTACAGCCATTCTCTATTTGATAGATAAGGCTCTGGTCTAAAGCAATGTTTCATAGCTTCAAAACAAAATCCCAAGTGCAAGACAATTACGGAAAGGCATAGACTCCTAGAAAGTTAATATGAGAAGCATTATTTGGAATTTTGATGTTTAGGATCAGTGTGGCCAGATCACGTTTACAGTCCGAGGAACATCCGGGTTTGTTGCACGCTCTATGTCATCGTAAGGTTCTTACAGGTGAGCTGTCGGAGGCTCCAATAGCAGAAAGGTGAAGTGGACAGAACAAGGCTATTGGAAGCGTTTTTTGTTGAACTTTTACTTTCTTTTTGGGAGGTTTTATTTTAAAATTTTGACCTGCTTTTCAGATCAGAACATGGAGAAAAGTATGGGCGCTAAATTGTGCCGTGTAGCGCCCGTTGTTTCGGCGCGATGAGGCCTCTTCGACATCCAAGATGGCGTCTTGGATGCGCATGCACGTTTCCTGCATAACGCACACCAGACGCCATCTTGGTATAGGAGTTAGCGCAGGTGCAGATAACGAACGCTGGTATCATGTAAAGTAGGAAGAAACTGGCTTCAATCAGTGTACAACGCTGATTTAAATTGATAGACACCATTTTGGGACTTAACGCTCAACTCAACAAACAGTCTTAACCCCAACCATCTGACCGTGTCTTAGAGTGCCTGGAGGACCCCTCACCAGCGCTATTTAGAGGGACCATGCAGGATTTACAGGTTAGTGGCTGGATTATTGCTTCTGGCTGCCGAGACATTTGTAACAGTTTTTGGAGGTCTCCTACACTTGAATACTAGGACACGGAGACATAGCCTAACATTTAGAGCCAGGACGTGCAGGAGTGAAGTTAGGAAATGCTTCTACACGCAAAGGGTGGGAGAAGTTTGGAATTTGGAACGGTCTTCTGCAAATGGCAGTTGATGCTAGCTCAATTGAGAATTCTAAGCCTGAGATTGATAGATTTCTTTGAACAAGGGCATTAAGGGATATGGGGCTAAGATGGGTATATGGAGTTAGGTCACAGGTCCAACCTGATCTGATCAAATGTTGGAACAGGCTCGAGGGGCAAAATGCCACCGCCACTTGCAGCCTCCTGATATGTGCCAGCTTCTCCTGCAAGAATGCGGGACGTGTGTTTGAGTGATGTGCCTATCATGGTTGAATAGCTGCCAGAGTGTGTGGCCTGTGAGCTGTGGGTGGGCGGCTTGCAACGGTGGTAATGTGTAAGGGTGAGAGGGTTGAGTACTGATGGAAAGAGTTTGTTGGTATGTGGGTGATGGGGGGTGTAGTGTGTGTAGCAGTGGATGCGGCTAGTGGTGTAATTGGTAGGAGACGCCACTTGACAGTTGACCTCACTCATCATGTCAAAGCATTGAACTTCTTCCCGTACTGCATCCATGTTCATGATGCTGTGCGCCTGGCATTGACTTCATCCCCTACTGCCTCCCACTGCCTTTTGGGTGTATGTCTGGAGGGCCTCTTGCTCACTCCCCCCCCCCCCCCCACCGTCGATATAGGATGTCCCTCCTTCTGTCCACCTCTTGCACCAAGGCATCTGGTGCATCAGCAGAGAACCTTGGTGCACAGAGTCTCAGATCGGCAGATTGGTGAGGTATGGCGTGCAGATTGGAGGATGTGGGATTTAGTGGTGCGCAACCTTTATTCAATGTTTTAACATAACTCATCAGTATGTAAAAATAGGGATGGGACCTGCATCTGTGCTTTACATGTGCGATGTCTGATCTCCGTTCAGACTCCGTGCAGACAGCAGGCTGTTATATTCAGCAAATAACAGGTACCAGCTCCTTTAAGAGATTTCTGACAGACAGCCCGCCTTTAAGAGATTGGAGCTTCCCCCTGCTGGTGGAAAGTGTGAATTGCATGGAATCCTCGCTCAACGCTGATTTCCAACACAAATTGCAAATAAGTCCTCAGGCCTGACGAAAGTCTCGTCCTGCCTGCGCTGGGATAATTGGGCGTGGGGTAATAGTGGATCGTGCTACCCCCGCCCAAAAACAGGCCATATCCAATTATCCCCCCAATGTTTCTGCCACGAGACAAATTCAAATCGTTGCTTCCAATTTCACCGAGAAATCAACTGCAAAGAAATTTCCAAGAGGGCAGCAGAACAGGTGGATCATTAAACACTGTCCCCTCTGAGTCAGAAGATTGTGGGTTCAAGTCCCACTCCAGAGGCTTGAGCACAAAATCTAGGCTGACACTCCAGTGCGGTACCGAGGGAGTGCTGCACTGTCAGAGGTGCCGTCTTTTGGATGAGACATTAAACCAAGCCTCTCTCAGGTGAACGTAAAAGATCCCATGGCACTAGAATCATAGAATCATAGAATCATAGAAGTTACAACATGGAAACAGGCCCTTCGGCCCAACATGTCCATGTCGCCCAGTTTATACCACTAAGCTAGTCCCAATTGCCTGCACTTGGCCCATATCCCTCGATACCCATCTTCCCCATGTAACTGTCCAAATGCTTTTTAAAAGACAAAATTGTACCCGCCTCTACTACTGCCTCTAGCAGCTCGTTCCAGACACTCACCACCCTTTGAGTGAAAAAATTGCCCCTCTGGATCCTTTTGTATCTCTCCCCTCTCACCTTAAATCTGTGCCCCCTCGTTATAGACTCCCCTACCTTTGGGAAAAGATTTTGACTATCGACCTTATCTATGCCCCTCATTATTTTATAGACTTCTATAAGATCACCCCTTAACCTCCTACTCTCCAGGGAATAAAGTCCCAGTCTGTCTAACCTCTCCCTGTAAGTCAAACCATCAAGTCCCGGTAGCATCCTAGTAAATCTTTTCTGCACTCTTTCTAGTTTAATAATATCCTTTCTATAATAGGGTGACCAGAACTGTACACAGTACTCCAAGTGTGGCCTCACCAATGCCCTGTACAACTTCAACAAGACATCCCAACTCCTGCATTCAATGTTCTGACCAATGAAACCAAGCATGCTGAATGCCTTCTTCATCACCCTATCCACCTGTGACTCCACTTTCAAGGAGCTGTGAATCTGTACTCCTAGATCTCTTTGTTCTATAACTCTCCCCAACGCCCTACCATTAACGGAGTAGGTCCTGGCCCGATTCGATCTACCAAAATGCATCACCTCACATTTATCTAAATTAAACTCCATCTGCCATTCATCGGCCCACTGGCCCAATTGATCAAGATCCCGTTGCAATCCTAGATAACCTTCTTCACTGTCCACAATGCCACCAATCTTGGTGTCATCTGCAAACTTACTAACCATGCCTCCTAAATTCTCATCCAAATCATTAATATAAATAACAAATAACAGCGGACCCAGCACCGATCCCTGAGGCACACCGCTGGACACAGGCATCCAGTTTGAAAAACAACCCTCTACAACCACCCTCTGTCTTCTGTCGTCAAGCCAATTTTGTATCCAATTGGCTACCTCACCTTGGATCCCATGAGATTTAACCTTATGTAACAACCTACCATGCGGTACCTTCCCCTGCTATTCGAAGAAGAGCAGGGGAATTCTCGCCAGTGTCCTGGCCAATATTTATTTCTCAACCAACATCACTGAAACAGACTATCTGGTCATTTATCTCATTGTTTTTTGTGGGACCTTGCTGTGCGCAGATTGGCTGTCGCGTTTCCCACATTACACTAGTGACTACACTTCAAAAGTACTTCGTTGGCTGTAAAGTGCTTTGGGAATTGTGAAAGGTGCTGTAAAATGCAAGGTCTTTCTCAATTTAATGTCTCATCTGAAAGAGGTGAAGCACATGAGTGGACTCCAACCCCCCCGAATCACCACGTGGAGCAGCACCTGTAAGATTCACAACTTGAGGCTCTTTAGCCCAAACTGCAACTCCCGCCTCCTCTCCTTCTTTCGACAGAAGCTGCTCACTCTCATTCATGCTGTGCCTCTGACTCCTTTCGACAGAAGCTGCTCACTCTCATTCATGCTGTGCCTCTGACTCCTTTCGACAGAAGCTGCTCACTCTCATTCATGCTGTGCCTCTGACTCCTTTCGACAGAAGCTGCTCACTCTCATTCATGCTGTGCCTCTGACTCCTTTCTAGCTCACAGTCAGGGGCGGTGTTTTGCCTTGCGGAGGCCCCCCCCCCCCCATGCCAAGTTTTGGTTTGGGGGAGTTGGGGGACGGGGGTCTGGATCCCCCTCGGCGTCCTCTGATTGCACAGGTGGCATAGACCCTAACAGCCGATCTCTGACTGCACCGATGACGGTGAAGATCCACCTAGGACGGTCGTGCAGAGACGGTGTGCATTAAGCCAAGACCTGGGCCTGCCTGGACTGACCGATGCTTGCCAGCAGTGGCCATTTATGGGGACTGGATCCACTTGGGGCCCCTGAATGACTCGTGGGGCCCCGTGCAATTGCACGAATTGCACAGCCCTATTGCTGCCCCTGCTCACTACCCTTAATGGAAGATCTGGGTGGGTTATCTTACCTTGCCTAGTGTTGTTCGTCCCAGTGAGACCCTTTTACAGGGTGGAATTGAGTACACAAGAATTATTTGTCAGACCCTGGGGGAGGGTTGTACCATCAGATGCCCTCCGATCTGTCAAAGCACCTGAAGCACAGCTTTACAATCCCATTGGTGTGTTCTATAATCATTCTAATGGTTGTAGAAGCCTTGTCCTTGCACTCTGTGTTTATCTGTGGTTGGAATCGCTATATGATTGTGAGTTGTTGTTGTTGTTGTTTCTCTGTGATTGGTGAGAGAGTATCATTCGGCATGGCTGCAGAGAAGAGTCTTGTTCTACAATGAACGAATGTTCTTCTCTGCCATCCCGTTCAATTAAGCCTGAGACAAAAGACTGCCTAAAAATGAAAGGATAGTGAGAGCTCCCAGGAGGAAGCAGACAGCCAGTCACCTGCATCACTCTGTGCCGGTGGTCATTGTATTCCTGTGGTCACTCTGTTCCTGTGGTCACTATATTCTGGTGGTCACTGTTCCTGTGGTCACTCTGTTCCGGTGTCACTGTTCCTGTGGTCACTCTGTTCCGGTGTCACTGTTCCGGTGGTCACTCTGTTCCTGTGGTCACTGTTTCTGTAATCACTCTGTTTCTGTGATCACTCTGTTCCGGTGTCACTGTTCCTGTGATCACTCTGTTCCGGTGTCACTGTTCCTGTGGTCACTCTGTTCCGGTGTCACTGTTCCTGTGATCACTCTGTTCCGGTGTCACTGTTCCTGTGGTCACTCTGTTCCTGTGGTCACTCTGTTCCGGTGTCACTGTTCCTGTGGTCACTCTGTTCTGGTGGTCGCTTTTCCTGTGGTCACTCTGTTCCTGTGGTCACTGTTTCTGTGATCACTCTGTTCCTGTGATCACTCTGTTCCTGTGATCACTCTGTTCCTATGGTCACTCTGTTTCTGTGATCACTCTGTTCCTGTGGTCACTGTTTCTGTGATCACTCTGTTCCTGTGGTCACTGTTTCTGTGATCACTCTGTTCCTGTGGTCACTGTTTCTGTGATCACTCTGTTCCTGTGGTCACTTTTCCTGTGGTCACTCTGTTCCTGTGGTCACTGTTTCTGTGGTCACTCTGTTCCTGTGGTCACTGTTTCTGTGGTCACTCTGTTTCTGTGATCACTCTGTTCCTGTGGTCACTGTTTCTGTGGTCACTCTGTTCCTGTGGTCACTGTTCCTGTGATCACTCTGTTCCTGTGGTCACTCTGTTTCTGTGATCACTCTGTTCCTGTGGTCACTGTTCCTGTGATCACTCTGTTCCTGTGGTCACTGTTCCTGTGGTCACTCTGTTCCTGTGGTCACTGTTTCTGTGGTCACTCTGTTCCTGTGATCACTCTGTTTCTGTGATCACTCTGTTCCTGTGGTCACTGTTCCTGTGGTCACTCTGTTCCTGTGGTCACTGTTCCTGTGGTCACTCTGTTCCTGTGGTCACTGTTTCTGTGGTCACTCTGTTCCTGTGATCACTCTGTTCCTGTGGTCACTGTTCCTGTGGTCACTCTGTTCCTGTGGTCACTGTTCCTGTGGTCACTCTGTTCCTGTGGTCACTCTGTTCCGATGGTCACTCTGTTCCGCTGGTCACTGTTTCTGTGATCACTGTTTCTGTGATCACTCTGTTTCTGTGGTCACTCTGTTCCTGTGGTCACTTTTCCTGTGGTCACTCTGTTCCTGTGGTCACTGTTTCTGTGGTCACTCTGTTCCTGTGGTCACTGTTTCTGTGATCACTCTGTTCCTGTGGTCACTCTGTTCCTGTGGTCACTCTGTTTCTGTGATCACTCTGTTCCTGTGGTCACTGTTTCTGTGGTCACTCTGTTCCTGTGGTCACTCTGTTCCTGTGATCACTCTGTTCCTGTGGTCACTCTGTTTCTGTGATCACTCTGTTCCTGTGGTCACTGTTTCTGTGATCACTCTGTTCCTGTGGTCACTCTGTTCCTGTGATCACTCTGTTCCTGTGATCACTCTGTTCCTATGGTCACTGTTCCTATGGTCACTCTGTTCCTGTGATCACTGTTTCTGTGGTCACTCTGTTCCTGTGATCACTCTGTTCCTGTGATCACTCTGTTCCTGTGGTCACTGTTCCTGTGATCACTCTGTTCCTATGGTCACTGTTCCTGTGATCACTCTGTTCCTGTGATCACTCTGTTCCTATGGTCACTCTGTTTCTGTGATCACTCTGTTCCTGTGATCACTCTGTTCCTGTGGTCACTCTGTTCCTATGGTCACTCTGTTTCTGTGATCACTCTGTTTCTGTGATCACTCTGTTCCTATGGTCACTGTTTCTGTGATCACTCTGTTCCTGTGATCACTCTGTTCCTGTGATCACTCTGTTCCTATGGTCACTCTGTTTCTGTGATCACTCTGTTCCGATGGCCACTCTGTTCCTGTGATCTCTCTGTTCCTGTGGTCACTCTGTTCCTGTGGTCACTGTTTCTGTGGTCACTCTGTTTCTGTGGTCACTGTTTCTGTGGTCACTCTGTTTCTGTGGTCACTCTGTGTCAGTGATCAATGAGCCACGGCTTTTTTTTTATTTGTTCATGGGATGTGGGCGTCGCTGGCAAGGCCGGCATTTATTGCCCATCCCTAATTGCCCTTGAGAAGGTGGTGGTGAGCTGCCTTCTTGAACGACTGCAGTCCATGTGGTGAAGGTTCTCCCACAGTGCTGTTAGATAAGGAGTTCCAGAATTTTGCCCCAGCGACGATGAAGGAATGGCGATGTATTTCCAAGTCGGGAAGGTGTGTGACTTGGAGGGGAACGTGCAGGTGGTGGTGTTCCCATGTGCCTGCTGCTCTTGTCCTTCTAGGTGGTAGAAGTCGTGGGTTTGGGAGGTGCTGTTGAAGAAACCTTGGTGAGTTGCTGCAGCCACGGTGCGGTGGTGTGGAAGGGAGTGAATGTTTAGGGTGGTGGACGGGGTGCCAATCAAGCGGGCTGCTTTGTCCTGGATGATATCGAGCTTCTTGATTGTTATTGGAACTGCATTCAACCAGGCAAGTGAAGAGTATTCCATCACACTCCTGACTTGTGCCTTGTAGAGGGTAGTTTCACCAGGTTGGCACCACATTTTTAGGTAAGCCTGGTGCTGCTCCTGGCATGCTTTTCCACACTCCTCATTGAACCAGGGTTGATCCCCTGGCTTGTTGGTAATGGTAGAGAGAGATATGCCGGGCCATTAGGTTACAGATTGTGGTGGAATAAAATTCTGCTGTTGCTGATGGCCCACAGCGCCTCATGGATGCCCAGTTTTGAGCTGCTAGATCTGTTCTGAATCAATTCCATTTAGCACGGTGGTAGTGCCACACAACACGTTGGATGGTGTCCTCAGTGTGAAGACGGGACTTCATCTCCACAAGGACTGTGCGGTGGTCACTCCTACCAATACTGTCATGGACAGATGCATCTTGCGACAGGTATATTGGTGAGGATGAGGTCAAGTAAGTTTTTCCCCTCGTGTTGGTTCTCTCACCACCTGCCACAGGCCCCGTCTAGCAAATACGTCCTTCAGGACTCGGCCAGCTCGGTCAGTAGTGGTGCTACCGAGCCACTCTTAGGTGATGGACATTGAAGTCCCCCACCCAGAGTACATTCTGTGCCCTTGCTACACTCAGTGCTTCCTCCAAGTGGTGTTCAACATGGAGGAGGACTGATTCATCAGCGGAGGGAGGGCGGTAGGTGGTAATCAGCAGGAGGTTTCCTTGCCCATGTTTGGCCTGATGCCATAAGACATCAAGGGGTTCGGAGTCAATGTTAAGGACTCCCAGGGCCACTCCCTCCTGACTGTACACCACTGTGTCGCAACCTCTGGTGGGTCTGTCCTGCCGGTGGGACAGGACATACCCAGGGATGGTGATGGAGGAGTCTGGGACGATGGCTGAAAGATATGATTCTGTGAGTATGGCTATGTCAGGCTGTTGATTGATTAGTCTGTGGGACAGCTCTCCCAATTTTGGCACAAGTCCCCAGATGTTAGTGAGGAGGACTTTGCAGGGTCTGACTGGGCTTGGTTTGACCTTTGTCATGTCTGGTGCTTAGTGGTCTGTCTGGTTTTATTCTTATTATGACTTTTTGTAGCAGGATTGTATAACTGAGTGGCTTGCTAGGCCGTTTCAGAGGGCGACTAAGAATCAACCACATTGCTGTGGGTCTGGAGTCACATATGGGCCAGACCAGGTAAGGGCGGTGGGTTTCCTTCCCTAAAGGGCATTAGTGAACCAGATGGGTTTTTAACAATCCAGTAGTTTCATGGCCACCATTACTGATATTAGCTTCTTATTCCAGATTTTATTTTTTATTAACTGAATTTAAATTCCCCAGCTGCCGTGGCAGGATTTGAGCCCATGTACTCTGGATTATTAGACCGGGCCGACTTGATTACTAGTCCAGTAACATAACCACAATGCTATCGCACCCATACCCATAGGTGATACTATTGCTAAAGTACCTCTTATCGAGCAATAATAAGCTTAACTGCCCTAATGCATTTCAATGGCATGTAGGAGCCACTACCTCTGAACAGCAATTTGGCAGCATTTGAGAACCAAATGGCAACTGTGCAATATTTCAGCCTCCCAATATTTCTGCTCCTTAACACTCCAATTGTGCCCGTCTTAACAGTAATTTTCAGCCTTTGATGTTTTGACTGACATTCATTGCCCAACCATCATTTCCAAACATAAATTAACCGGCCGCTTTCTCCACCTTACATTTGTTAAACAAATTGTTGTTAAACATGGCCCGGAATTTCCTGGAACTTTTCGGCGTAAGTACAGCGTCGGAGTGGCATTGAGCCGTTTTCTTTCCCGAGGAAATTCGAGTGGACCTGAGTTACGCACTCACTGTTACCCCTATTGGCAGCGTTGCATTCGCATTTGTTCTACACTGGATTTTATGTTCTGGCATAAGTAAATGAGCTCCAGAGGAAATTTCGAGGTAAGTTCCTGTCGGCGAGATCGGCATAGAAACCGATGTAAATTTCGGTGTAATTTCTGCACGGGTGCCATCCTGGCAATTCTGGGCCATTAATGTCGGCTCCGCATCTTCCAAATGTCCCTCTGAAGCAGCAATCCAAAGGTGAAACGTTTTATAACACATATTGATTGTGAGATAAGGAAGATCATTAAAGCAGGCAACATAAATAGGTTTTAAAAGACAATCTGATGAGTTTCTGCAGAGAGTTGAGGTTTGGTGGCAAGACAGGTAGGCCGGGGTTAATCTGTCAAAAAGATCTGGGTTTGTTGCCGTTAATGTTCTTTTCCTGCTTGTAAAGATTTTTACTCTCTTGAATTTTCTGGTCACCAGCCACTGATTATCATTTAGTCAATAATCCTTCAGAATGGAACATTAACATCTATCAACAATGTCGAGCACAATGATCATCGATTCCATTCCAACACCCACTGCCACCCAAAAACAAACTGACTCAATAAAACTAACTCAGGAACTCCCCATATATCTGTACGGTTTAAAGGCTTGCATCTGCACACGTGTGACAGCACACATTTAAGGTGTCACACTTCAGCATGTCACACATCCGTAGGGCAGAATTAGGTATTGGCTGCAATGAAGATTTATCTGTTAAATTAGCAATCAAATATCCAATTGGCTAGACATAACTAATTGAAGGCACTTTGATTCAGTCAGTAACTACCAATGAGGAACAAGTAACTAGGAGAAGACTAAGCAATCAAATCGATCATTTTTTTAATCCAAATCACCATTCACGAGGCAGCAAATATCACAAAATTGGCCAATAAAATCGGGCGAATAATTTCTTCAGACAATTTTGGCTACAATTTCTCAGGTAAAAGTATATATAGAAATAACATTTTTAACATAGCACATAAAAACTGAGACAATTCTGAAAAATATCATTAAACCAATCCATGAAAATGAACTAATCAATGTTACAAAATGAATGCAAGATGTTCTCCTCAGATAGGCTTGCCCTTCTGTCTGGAAATTCAAAATTGGAACTTTCTTCTGGGCTGGGTGCTGGAATGTTCACTTATGACAAGTTCTATGTGTGTGTGTGTGTGTGTGAGAGAGAGAGAGACTGCGAATATGTGTGTTTGTGTACAAGTGTGTGCATGCGAGTGAGTGTGTGCGAGTGAATATATGCGAATGAATGTGTGCAAGCAGGTGTGTGTGTGCTTGTGTGTGCGAGTGTGTGCGTACGTGTGTGTGTGCGAGCGTGTGTGTGTGAATGCATGTGTTTCATGTGCTTGTGTGCGAATGTGTGTATGTGTGTATGAGTGTGCGAGTTTGCATGTGCATGTGTGTGCACAAATGTGTGCGCGAGTGAATGTGTGCATGTGTGTGCGAGTGTATGTGTGCGTGTATGGTGTATGTGCGAGTGTGTGTGTGAGTATATGTGTGAATGTGTGACCGAGTGAATGTATGCGAGTGTGTGTGCTAGTGTGTGTGTATGTGTGAGTGTGTGTGTGCAAGTGTGGTGCATGCAAGTGTGTGTGTGTGAGTGTGTGTGTGTGCGTGTATGATATGTGTGTGTAGGATGTATGTATTGTGTGTGTGTGCGCATGAATATATGTGTGAGTGAGTGTGTGTGCATGTGTGTGAGTGAGTGTGTGTGAGTGAGTGTGTGTGAGGGAGTGTGTGCATGTGTGTGAGGGAGTGTGTGAGTGAGTGTGTGCTTGTGTGTGAGTAAGTGTGTGTGAGGGAGTGTGTGTGCATGTGTGTGAGTGAGTGTGTGTGAGGGAGTGTGTGCATGTGTGTGAGTGAGTGTGTGTGAGGGAGTGTGTGTGCGTGTGAGTGAGTGTGTGTGAGTGAGTGTGTGTGAGGGAGTGTATGTGCATGTGTGTGAGTGAGTGTGTGTGAGGGAGTGTATGAGGGAGGGAGTGTGTGCATGTGTGTGAGTGAGTGTGTGAGGGAGTGTGTGTGCATGTGTATGAGAGTGTGTGTGAGGGAGTGTGTGCATGTGTGTGAGTGAGTGTGTGTGAGGGAGTGTGTGTGTGCATGTGTGTGAGTGAGTGTGTGTGAGGGAGTGTGTGCATGTGTGTGAGTGAGTGTGTGTGAGGGAGTGTGTGCATGTGTGTGAGTGAGTGTGTGTGAGGGAGTGTGTGCATGTGTGTGAGTGAGTGTGTGTGAGGGAGTGTGTGCATGTGTGTGAGTGAGTGTGTGAGGGAGTGTGTGTGCATGTGTGTGAGTGAGTGTGTGAGGGAGTGTGTGTGCATGTGTATGAGAGTGTGTGTGAGGGAGTGTGTGCATGTGTGTGAGTGAGTGTGTGTGAGGGAGTGTGTGTGTGCATGTGTGTGAGTGAGTGTGTGTGAGGGAGTGTGTGCATGTGTGTGAGTGAGTGTGTGTGAGGGAGTGTGTGCATGTGTGTGAGGGAGTGTGTGTGAGGGAGTGTGTGCATGTGTGTGAGTGAGTGTGTGTGAGGGAGTGTGTGCATGTGTGTGAGTGAGTGTGTGAGGGAGTGTGTGTGCATGTGTGTGAGTGAGTGTGTGTGAGGGAGTGTGTATGTGTGTGAGTGAATGTGTGAGGGAGTGTGTGCATGTGTGTGAGTGAGTGTGTGTGAGGGAGTGTGTGCATGTGTGTGAGTGAATGTGTGAGGGAGTGTGTGCATGTGTGTGAGTGAGTGTGTGTGAGGGAGTGTGTGCATGTGTGTGAGTGAATGTGTGAGGGAGTGTGTGCATGTGTGTGAGTGAGTGTGTGTGAGGGAGTGTGTGTGAAGGAGTGTGTGCATGTGTGTGAGGGAGTGTGGGTGAGTGAGTGTAAGTGTGTGTGAGTGAGTGTGTTTGAATGTGTGTGCATGTGTGTGAGTGAGTGTGTGTGAGTGAGCCTGTGTGAGTGAATGTGTGTGTGTTTGTTTATTAGAAAGCGAGCTATCCATGATGGGAGTTGTTTACATTCTGCAACTACGATACACCAGAACAATCATGCCACACGACAACCACAGAATTCCAGTTCCTGTTTGTGTGTGGATGTGTGAGAGAGAGAGTGAGAGAAAGACAGAGAGAGAGACAGAGAGAGAGAGTGAGAGGGACAGAGAGAGAGAGTGAGAGAGATACACAGAGAGAAAGTGAGAGAGAGACAGACACAGAGAGACAGAGAGTGAGAGAGAGAGACACAGGGAGATAGTGAGAGAGACAGAGAGAGAATGAGAGAGAGACACAGAGAGAGTGAGAGAGAGACAGACACAGAGAATCAGAGAGTGAGAGAGAGACAGAGAGAGAGACAGAGAATGCAAGAGAGTGAGAGGGAGAGAGAGACAGACACATAGACAGACAAAGAGAAACAGACACACAGACAGACAGAGAGACAGAGACAGACAGATAGACAGAGAGAGACAGAGAATGCAAAAATGCAAGTGTGAGAGGGAGAGACAGAGAATGCGAGAACTTGAGAGAGAGAGAGAATGCAAGAATGAAAGGAGGGGCATCTTCATCAATGGCCCAATCAATGCCAACAAAATTGATGTTTTCTTTGCCGATGATAACACCCTCTTCAAAAAGACAAGCAGCAATCAAATTACCAAAGGTCAATTTAGACAGGACTGAAGAGTGGGTGGACAAATGCTGCATTATCATCAGCATTGAGAAGGCCCAGTCAATAAAACCATCAGGGAAGATTGAGTATGATGTTTCCCACCCATCCCACTATATGAGAGGAGCAAATTCTCTTCAGCTTCTTGGTAATCACATTTAATCGAAGTTGGCATAAGTGATGGAAATTGATGCAAACACTGGAAGGCAAAGAGCTTATACCTGCTCAGGGATTGAATTTGATTGGGACACTGCAGAAAAAGCCCTTCTCTTCTTCTTGCACTCAGTATCGTCTCAAGCCACAAGGACATGTGGACTTGATGAGGATAGCCTATTTGATGCAAAGACAATCTTCTACAGTATCGAAGAAATGTACCAATCGTCCACAAGATTGCCACCCAAACAGCATCACCAGATCGTGTATGTGCCAGAGTTTCTGGAAATGAATCTTAAGGCCCGATTTTATCCTAACCCGCCCGACGAGAACGGGATGTGTTGGGGTTGGGCACCTGTTTTACACCCCGCTTCGATTTTATTCTCCATTGACTTCAAAATCGGACGGGTTGTAAAACGGGTGTTTGACTCGAACTTGCCCCGTTCCCGCTGGGTGGGTTAGGTTAAAATCGGGGCTATAGTATTCTGCACACAATGCCCAGTGGATAACACTTCACAGGCCAATCTCCCTGGCTGCAGAATTCATCCAGATAGCTCTATCACCTGCAATTCTGTAACTTTGGCAAACGATCAGCAGAATTCCTGAATAAACGGTGTTATAGGCCCATTTTTTGCCATTTACACCATATCTAAGGTTCCAATGATCTCCTAGAAGATAACTCCACAGAAAATCCAGCCACAAATTCAGAGTTAACTATCATTTTCTGAACTAGAGGCATTGCAGTCTGTAAAGCTATGATCTGGATCTTTTACGTAGCTATATTTATCTATAACATATTAAAAATCTTACCTCTATCTGCACTTCCAGTCAACCTTTTCCACTTACTTCCATTATAAATTACATACAGCAAAGAATGACTAAAAGAATAATAAGGAGGGAGAAATTAGAGTACAAGAGAAAGCTAGCTAGAAATATAAAAACAGATAGTAAGTGTTTCTACAGGTATTTAAACAGGAAAAGAGTAAGTAAAGTGAGCATTGGTCCTCTAGAGAGAGAGTCTGGGGAATTAATAATGGAGAATAAGGAAATGGCAGATGAATTGAACAAATATTTTGTGTCTGTCTTCACTGTAGAGGATACAAATAACATGCCAGAAATAACTGTGAATCAACAAGTGAAAGGGAGGGAGGGACTTAAAACATTTACAATCACCAGGGAAAAGGGTTCTGAAAAAAATATTAGAACTAAAAGCTGACAAGTCCCCAGGTCCTGATGGACTTCATCCTAGGGTCTTAAAAGAAGTGGCTGCAGAGATAGTAGATGCATTGGTAATAATTTTCCAAAATTCCCTAGATTCTGGAAGGGTCCCATCAGATTGGAAAATAGCAAATGTAATTCCTCTATTCAAGAAAGGAGGGAGACAGAAAGCAGGAAACTACAGGCCAGTTAGCTTAACATCTGTCATAGGGAAAATGCTAGAATCTATTATTAAGGACGTTATTGCAGGGCACTTAGAAAATCTTAATGCAATCAGGCAGAGTCAACACGGCTTTGTGAAAGGGAAATTGTGTTTGACTAATTTATTAGAGTTCTTTGAGGAAGTAACAAGCAACGTGGATAAAGGGGATCTTGTGGATGTGGTGTACTTGGATTTCCAGAAGGCTTTTGACAAGGTGCCACATCAAAGGCTACTACACAAAATAAGAGCTCATGGTGTAGGGGGTAACATATTAGCATGGATAAAGGATTGGTTGGCTAACAGGAAACGGAGAGTAGGCATAAAAAGGTCATTTTCAGGTTGGCAAGATGTAATGAGTGGAGTGCCACAGGGATCAGTGCTTGGGCCTGAACTATTTACAATCTATATCAATGACTTGGATGAAGGGACTGAATGTATGATTGCTAAATTTGCTGATGACACAAAGTTAGGTAGGAATGTAAGTTGTGAAGAGGACATAAGGAGTCTGCAAAGGGATATAGATAGGTTAAGTGAGTGGGCAAGAAGGTGGCAGATGGAGCATAATGTGGGGAAATGTGAACTTGTCCACTTTGGCAGGAGGAATAGAAAAGCAGTATATTATTTAAATGGAGAGAGATTGCAGAACTCTGAGGTACAGAGGGGTCTGGGTGTCCTAGTACATGAATCACAAAAAGTTAGTATGCAGGTACAGCAAGTGATTAGGAAGGCAAATGGAATGTTGTCGTTTATTGCAAGTGGAATGGAATATAAAAGTAGAGATGTTTTACTACAGTTGTACAGGGCATTAGTGAGACCACATCTAGAATACTGTGTGCAGTTTTGGTCTCCTTATTTAAGAAAGGACATAATTGCTTTGGAGACGGTTCAGAAAAGGTTCATTCGACTGATTCCTGGGATGAGGGGGTTATCTTATGAGGAAAGGTTGGACAAGTTGGGCCTGTATACACTGGAGTTTAGAAGAATGAAAGGTGATCTTACTGAAACATATAAGATCCTGAGGGGACTTGAAGGGGTAGATGCTCAGAGGATGTTTCCTCTTGTGGGAGAGACTAGAACTAGGAGCCACAGTTTAAAAATAAGGGGTCCCCCATTTAAGACGGAGATGAGGGGAAATTTTTTATCTCAGAGGGTCGTGAGTCTGTGGAACTCCCTTCCCTAGAGAGCGGTGGAGGCAGGTCATTGAATATTTTTAAGGCTGATTAACAAGGGAGTCAAAGGTTATAGTAGGTAGACGGGAAAGTAGGGTTGAGGTCACAATCAGATCAGCCATGATCTTATCAAATGGCAGAGCAGGCTCGAGGGGCCGAATGGCCCACTCCTGCTCTTAATTCGTATGTTCGTAAATCCCCATGCCCGCATTTATAATGTAAACAGACTATGTATAAGTAAAAATAAGGACAGAATGTATGATTTTAAAATGGGGACTGAATTACATCTGTGTCTGCTGGTCCAATTACCCTCTGGCCTCTAACCCCACTTCACCTGAAGATGACACTTGGTATCGACTTCCTCTAAGAAGCATCATGGGAGATCAACAACAACTTACACTTATATAGAGACTTTAATGCAGACAAACATCCTAAGGCGCTTCACAGAGGCATAATCAGATACAAATGGACACCGAGAAAAAGGAGCTATTAGGAGGGTTGATCTTGGTCAGACAGGTTACATACAATTACATAGAATGCACCGTACAGAAACAGGCCATTCGGCCCCTCAGATCCATGCCGGTGTTTATGCTCCACACGAGCCTCCTCCCTCCCTACTTAAGAACACAAGAAATAGGAGCAGGAGTAGGCCATACAGCCCCTCAAGCTTGTTCCGCCATTCAATCAGATCATGGCTGATCTTCCTCCTCAACTCCACTTTCCAGCCCGATCCCTATATCCCTTGATTTCCTTAGAGTCCAAAAATCTATCAATCTCAGCCTTGAATATACTCAACAACTGAGCATTCACAGCCCTCTGGGGTAGAAAATTCCAAATATTCACAACCCTCTGAGTGAAGACATTTCTCCTTATCTCAGTCTTAAATGGCCGTCCCCTTATCCTGAGACTATGCCCCCTAATTCTAGATTCTCCGCCAGGGGAAACAGCCTTTCAGCATCTACCCTGTCAAGCCCTCTCAGAATCTTATATGTTTCAATGAGATCACCTCTCATTCTTCTAAACCAGAGAGAGTATAGGCCCATTCTACTCAACCTCTCTGCATAGGACAACTCTCTCATCCCAGGAATTAATCTAGTGAACCTTTGTGGCACCGCCTCTAAGGCAAGTATATCCTTCCTTAGGTAAGGAGACCAAAACTGCACACAATACTCCAGGTGTGGTCTCATCAAAGCCCTGTACAACTGCAGCAAGACTTCCTTACTCTTGAACTCTAACCCCCTTGCAATAAAGGCCAACATATCATTTGCCTTCTTAATTGTTTGCTGTACCTGTATGATAATGTCCTGTGTTTCGTGTACAAGGACACCCAAATCCCTCTGAACACCAACATTTAATAGTTTCTCACTATTTAAAAAATATTCTGTTTTTCTATTCTTCCCACCAAAGTGAATAACCTCACATTTCCCCACATTATACTCCATCTGCCGCCTTCTTGCCCAATTACTTAACCTGTCTGTATCCTTTTGCAGACTCATTGAGCGCTAAATTGGGCCGTGTAGCGCCCGTTCTTTCGGCGCTACATGGCCTCTCCGACATCCAAGATGGCGTCTTGGATGAGCACGCACGTTTCCAGCGTGACATGCGCCAGACGCCATCTTGGTATAGGAGTTTGCGCAGGCACGAGTAAAGATAGCTGGAATCATGTAAAGTAGGGAGAAAATGGCTTCAAACAGAATGCAACGCTGATTTGAAGTGAAAGACACCATTTTGGGACGTAACGCTCAACTCAACGCACAGTCCTAACCCCGACCATCTGAACGTATCTTAGAGTGCCTGGAGGACCCCCCACCAGCGTTATTTAAAGGGACTAAGCAGGATTTACAGGTTAGTTGCTGGATTATTCTTCTGGCTGCCGAGACATTTGTAACTGTTTTTGGAGGTCTCCTAAACTTGAATACTAGGACTAGGGGACATAGCCTAACATTTAGAGCCAGTATATGCAGGAGTGAAGTTAGGAGATGCTTCTACACGCAAAGGGTGGGAGACGTTTGGAACGCTCTTCTAAAAAAACAGCTGTTGATGCTAGCTCACTTGTGAATTCTAAATCTGAGATTGATAGATTTCTGTGAACCAAGGTTATTGAGGGACACGGGGCTAAGACGGGTATATGGAGTTAGGTCACAGGTCCACCATGATCTCATTGAATTAGTCCCATTAATTTCACCAGTACCTTTTATTTACTAATCTTAATTATTTTAAGTTCCTCATTCTCATTAGACCCTTGGTTCCCCATTATTTCTGGTATGTTCTTTGTGTCAGATACAAAATATTTGTTTAACGTCTCTGCCATTTCCTTATTCCCCATTCTAATTTCTCCTGTCACAGCCTCGAAGGGACCCATGTTTACTTTTGCTACTCTCTTCCTTTTTACATACTTGTAGAAGCTCTTACAATCTGTTTCTATATTTCTTGTTTATTCTCATATTCTATTTTCTCCCTCAATATCAATTTTTTGGTCATCCTTTGCTGGTTTCTAAAACTCTCCCAATCCCTAGGCAACATTATAAGCCTCTTCTTTTAATCTAACACTATCCATAACTTCTTTAGTTGGCCACGAATTGATCATTTTCCTGTGGAGTTTTTTTCCTCAAGGGAACGTATATTCGTTGAGAAATATGAATTATTTCTTTAAATGTTCGTCATTGCTTATCTACCGTCATATCTTTTAATCTAATTTCCCAATCTACCTTAGCCAACTCGCCCCTTATACATATGTAATTGGCTTTGTTTAAGTTTAAGACTCTAATTTCAGACTTAAGTATGCCACTCTCGAATTCAATGTGAAATTCTATCATATTATGATCACTCTTCCCCAGAGGATCCGTTATTATGAGATTACTAATTAACCCTGTCTCATTACAGAAGACAAGATCTAAAATAGCCTGTTCCCTGGTTAGTTCCATGATGTATTGTTCGAGGAAACTGTCTCGAATGCATTCCATGAACTCGTCCTCCAGATCAACCTTTGCCAATTTGATTTGCCCAGTCCATATGAAGATTAAAATCCCCCACGATTATTGCATTACCTTTGTTACAAGCTCCTCTTATTTCTTGATTAATACTCAGTCCAACACTATAACTACTGTTAGGGGCCTATAAACTACTCCCACCAGTGTTTTCTGCCCCTTGTTATTTCTAATTTCCACCCATACTGATTCTATTTCCTGATCTTCCAAGACAAGATCCTTTCTCACTACTGTCCTTATCTCATCCTTTATTATCAGGGCTACACCCCCATCTCTTTTTCCATTTTGCCTATCTTTTCTAAAAGTCAGGTACCCTAGAATATTTAGTTCCCAACCTTGGTCACCTTGCAACCACGTCTCAGTAATGGCTACTAGATCAAACCCAATTATCTTCATGCCCCATGAATTGAAATCCCTTCCTCCCACACCACTCTTTGAGCCATGAATTTAACTCTCTGATCTGTTTGTCCCTATGCCAATTTGCGCGTGGCTCAGGTAGTAATCCAGAGATTATTACCTTTGAGGTTGGGCTTATTAATTCAAACTCCCTCAGCAGAACCTCATTCCTATGTCGTTGGATCCTCCCCCTCATGTTCCAAGTTCTTCTTCAGCCGTGAGGAGATATCCTTAACCCTGGAACCGGACAGGCATACAGCGTTTGGGACTCCCGGTCCCGGCTGCAGAGAACAGTGTCTATCCCCCTGACTATACTATCCTCTAACACTACCACATTCCTTTTTACTCCCCCTTTTTGAATGGCCTCCTGTCCCACGATGCCGTGGTCAAATTGCCCATCCTCCCTGCAGTCTTTGATCTCATTCACACAGGTAGCAAATACCTTGGGGTAAATTTTAAAGGAGAGCCGGGAAGAGGGTGGTGGGGGGAGGAATTCCTGATGGGAAAGCTGAAAGTACAGGAGTTCCCGGATGTCCTTGCGATTTTGATGTAAGGACGTCTTTCATTTATTTTCTGGAGGTTTCCCGCCCGACAGGCCAGCCAGATTGACAGGCTGGCTGTCAGTTGGACAGGAGATCAGCCAGGGAGCGGATGCCAGCAGGTAGTCTTAGATCGGGGGGGGATGGGTCATTGGTGGGGTCTGGGTTAGGGGTCATTGGGGGGTCGGGAGTCATCGGGGGTCGGTCATCGGGGTCGGCGGTCATTGTGGGGTCTTCAGGGGCTCAGTCATGGGGCTGGTTGGACTTCTGGGTGGTCGGACATCAGAGGGGTCAGAGATCGTGGGAGGGTCAGAGATCGTGGCAGGGTTGGGGTTTGTGGGGGACGTGGGAGACCATGGCTGTGTTCTGAGATCATGGGGAGGGGTCAGGATTCCCGGGGTCGGAGATCATGGGGGGTGCGGGGGGGCAGGGATCATGGGTGGGAGTCGGAGATGGGGAGGGATCTGGCCGATTGCGTGTGTGGTATCGCGGCAGGTCGGCTTGTTGGGCCTGGAGGAAATCCTCCTGGCCGACAAGCAGTGCAATAAAGGCACTTACCTGTTGATCGGAGCCTTCTCGCCTCCTCTCATGTGGCGAGAATCAGAAGACCTGGCCTCCAGAAGTTAAAAATAAAAGAGCTATTAAAATAACCGCAGCTTCCTTAAAAGATTTCACTGACCGACCCATCTCCTGAGAGCGGATTGGTCGCCTGCCCCTCGACCCACCTCCGTTAAAACCGGTAGTGGGCGGGTTGGGGTCAGGCTTTACCTTTTTTACAATCTTTACCTTCCCACCTGCTCCTAACCTACTCGTTCGTGGGATTAAAATTTACCCCTTTGTACCTGTTGGACAAGGTCAAAGGCTGAGGCTCCTCCATCTCTGTATCCTGGGTCCCTATACCTGCCTGACTCGCAGTCACATCCTCCTGTCCCTGACCACTGAACAGAAACCACTACCTAACCTAAGGGGTGTGACTGCCTCCTGGGTCAAAGTGTCCAGATAACTCTCCCCCTCCCTGATGCATCGCAATATCTACAGCTCGGACTCCAGCTCAAAACTCTGAGCCGAAGTTCCTTGATTGCAGACACTTACTGCAGATGTGGTTGCCTGGGATCACACTGCTCTCCACAAACACCCACATGCTGCAGTTACAGCACATCACATGCACTGCCATCCCTATGTAACATTGTTTTATATATTCAATTAGTTAAAGTTTTTATTCACTCAATACTTTTAGTTTTATTAAGTAATTAGTTTATCTAATTTAAGTTATTAATTTAATAAAGTAATAGCAAGTTATAGTTTCCCAGCTCTTAGTTTAAATCACTGCCCTAGTTTAGAGAGTAAAAAAAATGGTAATACTCACCGACCACTCACCTATAAAAGCGGTGGTGACATCACTCCGCGATGATTTTTTCTGTTTTTGATTTCACCCTTTTATAGGGAGTGGTTCCAGGGCCTCTTGCTCAGATCCGCTCTCTTGCTTATCCAACCCTATCAACAAATCCTTCTATTCCTTTCTCCCTCACGTGTTTATCTAGCTTCCCCTTAAATGCATCTATGCTATTCGCCTCAACACTTTGTGGTAGTGAGTTCCACATTCTAACCACTCTCCAGAATTCCCTATTGGATTTATTAGTGACGACCTTATATTTATGGCCCCTGGTTCTGGTCTCCCTTTAAGGTTCGTTTTAAGGAGGGTCTTAAAGGAGGAGAGGGTGGGGGAGAGGCCGAGGGGTTTAAGGAGGAAATTCCTGATCGACTAAGTTGTGAGATAAGTATATTGACTCTTTGTTAGGTTGTTGCATGTAAATTCTTGCTGGAATCTAAAAGTGAATTAGATTTTACTTGCTACTTTTAATGGTCTCGGCGACAAAATCATAACGATTGTCTTTTAGTTGAGTCTGAGTTTCATACTGACCTGTATTTTTTAAAAAAGGAATGTTGCATTTTTAACTCACTCCCATTGTTATGTAATTGTAATGCTGATGGCATCTCTCTTATTCTTAACACGGAAACTTGGATGTCGTTTAAGTGGTGTGCCTGAAGAAAGAGGTTGCATGTGTCACAGGGTCAACAGAATGGAAAGCTGATTAAAAACTCTAGAAAACTTAACAAAGACATTAATGAGAAAGCTCTGACCTTTTCCTCTCGTGCAATAGATTTGACTGGTGTGGGCTTACCTTGACTGACAGATCTGAATGAAGAATTGGCCTCCGTTCTGTCTATTCTGCTGACTGAGTAGAGCCTAGCCACAGAAAATCATCTTAGTGAATGACAGACAATATAATGTAGTTAAGATTGTGTACCATCAAAGAAGCCCTTTAGAGAGAGAAAAAAAATCATCTGCCATTCTGGGAAGGAAGCAGAAGCCTGGGTTAATACTCCTGCAAGCCTCTAACTTGTTTGTATCAAAACTGCAGTTAATAAGATATTGGCCCTAAAATCCCATGAGGTGATTTCCCTGGGATTTGCGCCAATGCACCCAGAGTTGTATCCACCAATGCACTGCATAGCTCAATTTGCCAGAAATTTGTATGTCACCTCATTTGAAAATCTATATTTTTTTAAACGTTCTTCTTGGAATGTGGGCAACACCAGCAAGGCCGTATTTATTGCCCATCGCTCGTTGCCCTGAGGTGATTAAGAGTCAGCCACGTAGTGTGGGACTGGAGTCACATGTAGGCCAGACCAGGTCGGGGGTAGTAGGTTCACTACCCTGAAGGGTGTTAATGCACCAGTTAGAATCTCTAGAGCAAGTCCCTTACAAAACAGGAACAATGTACTTGGGGGAGTTTGGAAATTAGAGTGCAGCCATTAAAAAGTCAAGTCGGACTGAAGATTGCAGAAGCAGGCTGGGGGGTTGGGAGGTAAGTAGGAAAATGTTTGCATCACAGAGTTAGGAACACAAGAGTAGGCCAAACAGTCCCTTGATCCTGTTCCGCCATTAAATTAGATCATGGTTGATCTGTATCTTAACTCCATTTACCTGCCTTGGTTCCGTAACCCTTGATACCCTTACCTAACAAAAATCTATCCATCTCAGTTTAGACATTTTTAATTGACCCCCAGCCTCAACAGCTTTTTGGGGGAGAGAGTTCCAGATTTCCACTACCTTTTGTGTGAAGAAGTGCTTTCTGACATCACCCCTGAACGGCCTAGCTCTAATTTTAAGGCTATGCCCCCTTGTTCTGGACTCTCCCACCAGAGGAAATAGTTTGTCTCTATCTGCCCTATCAAATCCTTTAATCATCTTTAACACCTCAATTTGATCACCCCCTAATCTTCTATACTTAAGGGAATACAAGCCTAGTCTATGCAACTTGTCCTCATAATTTAACCCTCCAAGTTTGCTGTCAATTGGCTGCACTGGATGGTTCATGTGTGATTTTATCCCACTTTCCATTGGAAGATTTGGCACAGAAGCTGAGGAAGGGATAAGAGGAACAGAAGAAGTGCTTAGAATTTCAATGAGACTGATCTCCAAACCTTCTTCGAGGAGAGACAGACTGCTGGGTTTGCACACAGAAGACCTTACATACCAACTTGCTGGCCATAAAATATACTTCCCCAATTTTGCACTAAAGGACCTCTGAAAACAGTGTGTAAGTTCACGGCCATAGTATCTGTCAGAGTCCTGTTGAAGTTACACCGACCGCAGAGGAGAAGCTCTGAGGAGATTCGCCCCAATGATTTCATTTCTTTTTCTAGGCAGAAAAGGCTTTGGCAACTGTCCAAACAATATTGAGTTCTCCTTTAAATAAAAATCACAGATAAATATATTAGATCCTGAACGCCAATAAACAGTAAAAGTTTGCATTTATATAGCACCTTTCATGACCTCAGGACCTCCCAAAGCGTTTTACAGCTAATGAAGTACTTTTGAAGTGTAGTTACTGTTGTAATGTAGGAAACTCAGAAGCCAATTTGCGGACAGCAAGATCCCACAAATAACAATGAGATAATGATCAGATAATCTGTTTTAGTGACATTTTTTGAGGGATAAATGTAGGCCAGGACACTGGGGAGAACTCCCCTGCTCTTTTTCATAATAGTATTGTGGGATCCTTTACATCCACCTGAGAGGGCAGACAGGGCCTCAGGTTTAATATCCTTCAATACTGCACTGAAATGCCAGCCTGGATTTTGTACTTAAGTCTGTGGGTTGGGACGATGAACCTGCAAACTTTCTAACTCAGAGACAAGCGTGTTACCACTGAGACACAGCTGACACGGAATAGAAAACATTGCAAGTGCAGGAGAGAAAGCTCACACAGACACGAGTGACTCTCGAGAGTGGGAAATCATTACTGGGATCATGGCAGCGAACCATGAGCCAAGTGAAGAACGACAGGCAGAACTTTGACATTTATTCCAAAAAGCATCAGCATTTAAATTATTCAAAGCTCATATAGTGTTACATAGAGTTACATCTGCACTGAGGACACCATCCAATGTGTTGTGTGGCACTATCACCGTGCTAAATGAGATAGTGCGAGTGACTGCCCTCGACATCAAGGCAGCATTTGACCGAGTGTGGCACCAAGGAGCCCGAGTAAAATTGAAGTCAATGGGAATCAGGGGGAAAACTCTCCAGTGGTTGGAGCCATACCTAGCACAAAGGAAGATGGTAGTGGTTGTTTGAGGCCAATCATCTCAGCCCCAGGGCATTGCTGTAGGAGTTCCTCAGGGCTGTGTCCTAGGCCCAACCATCTTCAGCAGCTTCATCAATGACATTCCCTCCATCATAAGATCAGAAATGGGGATGTCCGCTGATGATTGCACAGTGTTCAGTTCCATTCGCAACCCCTCAGATAATTAAGTAGTCTGTGCCCGCATGCAGCAAGACCTGGACAACATCCAGGCTTCGGCTCACAAGTGGCAAGTAACATTCGCGCCAGACAAGTGCCAGGCAATGACCATCTCCAACAAGAGAGCATCTAACCACCTCCCCTTGATATTCAACGGCATTACCATCGCCGAATCCCCCACCATCAACATCCTGGAGGTCACCATTGACCATAAACTTAACTGGACCAGCCACATAAATACTGTGGCTACAAGAGCAGGCAGAGGCTGGGTATTCTGCGGCGAGTGACTCACCTCCTGACTCCCCAAAGCCTTTCCACCATCTACAAGGCACAAGTCAGGAGTGTGATGGAATACTCTCCACTTGCCTGGATGAGTGCAGCTCCAACAACACTCAAGAAGTTTGACACCATCCAGGACAAAGCAGCCCGCTTGATTGGCACCCCATCCACCACCCTAAACATTCACTCCCTTCACCACCGGCGCACAGTGGCTGCAGTGTGTACCATCCACAGGATGCACGGCAGCAACTCGCCAAGGCTTCTTCGACAGCACCTCCCAAACCCCCGACCTCTACCACCTAGAAGGACAAGAGCAGCAGGCGCATGGGAACAACACCACCTGCACATTCCCCTCCAAGTCACATACCATCCCGACTTGGATATATATCGCCGTTCCTTCATCGTCGCTGGGTCAAAATCCTGAAACTCCCTTCCTAACACCACTGTGGGAGAACCTTCACCATACGGACTGCAGCGGTTCAAGAAGGCGGCTCACCGCCACCTTCTCAAGGGCAATTAGGGATGGGCAATAAATGCTGGCCTCGCCAGCGACGCCCACATCCCATGAATGAATAAAAAAAAACATAGAGTCGACAGCACAGAAACTGGCCATTCAGCCCAACTTGTCTATGCCAGCATTTATGCTCCACACGAGCCTCCTCCCACCCCCCCTTCATCTAACCCTATCAGCATATCCTTCTATTCCTTTCTCCCACACGTGTTTGTCTTGCCTCCCCATTAAATGCATCTATGCTAGTCATAGAATCATAGAAAGGTTACAGCACGGAAGGAGGCCATTCGGCCCATTGTGTCCGTGCTGGCTCTCTGCAAGAGCAATCCAGCTAGTCCCACTCCCCCACCTTATCCCTGTAGCCCTGCAAATTTTTTCCTTTCAAGTACTTATCCAGTTTCCTTTTGAAGGCCATGATTGAATCTGCCTCCACCATCCCCTCAGGCAGTGCGTTCCAGATCCTAACCACTCACTGTGTAACAAAGTTTTTCCTCATTCATATTCACCACAACTACTCCTTGTGATAGCGAGTTCCCCATTCTAACTGCTCTCTCGGGAAAGAAGTTCCTCCTGAATTCCCTATTGGATTTATTCGTGACTATCTTATATTTATGGCCCCTAGTTCTGGTCTCCCCCACAAGTGGAAACATCTTCTCCACATCTACCCTAATCAAACCCTTTCATTATCTTAAAGACCTCTATCAGGTCACCCCTCAGCTTCCGTTTTTCAAGAGTAAAGAGTCCCAGCCTGTTCAGCCTTTCCTGATAAGTATATCCTCTCAGTTCTGGTATCATCCTTGTGAATCTTTTTTGCACCTTCTCCAATGCCTCTATATCCTTTTAATAATATGGAGATCAGGGGGGAAAAATTGGATAGTTTTTGGGCGCAGGTAATGTGATGTGCTATTACCCCGTGCCCAATAACCCCCGCACAGGCAGGATGCAAGTTTCGGCCGGCCCGAGGACTCACCTGCAATCAGAGTTCCATTCCACGTGGAATCAATGCAATTCACACTTGCCACCATCGGGGGAGCTCAATCTCTTAAAAGGAGGATGTTTCTTAGAAATCTCTTAAAGGTAGCTGGTACCTGTTATTTGCTGAAAATAATAGTCTACTGTCTGCACCAAGTCTGAATGTAGATCAGACATCGCACACGTAAAAGACAGATGCAGGTCCCATCCCTATGTTTACACACTGATGAGTTATGTTAAAACATTGAATAAAGGTTGCGCACCACTAAATCCCACATCCTCCAATTTGTACGTCAGACCTCACCAATCTGCCGATCTGAGTTGATACCAGGCCTGCGAGAGTGCATGCACCAAGGTTCTCTGCTGATGCATTAGAGATCTTGGTGCAAGAAGTGGAGAGAAGGAGGGACATCCTATATCCGCAGGGTGGGTGGGGTTGGGGGTGGGGGCAAGAGGCCCGCCGGACATATACTCAAAAGGCAGTGAGAGGCAGCGGGGGTCGAAGTCAATGCCAGGCAAACAGGGTCATGAACATGGATGCAGTGCAGGAAGAAGTTCAATGATTTGACACAAGTGGTCAAGGTGAGTGAGGTCAACAGTCAAGTGGGGTCTCCTATCAACTACACCACACACTACACCCCCCCATCACCCACATAACCCACATACCAACAAACTCTTTCCATCAGTACTCAAATCTTCCAATCAGATGCTTCCTCTCACCCTTACACATTACCACTGTTTCGAGCCGCCCACCCAAAACTCACAGGCCACACACACTGGCAGCTATTCAACCATGACAGGCACATCACCCAGACACATGTCCCGCTTTCTTGCAGGGGAAGGTGGCGCATATCAGGAGGCAGCAAGTGGAGTGGCATTTAGCACCTCGAGCCTGTTCCTCCATTCAATGAGATCATGATGAACCTGTGACCTAACTCCATATACCCACCTTAGCCCCATATCCCTTAATACCCTTGGTTCACAGAAATCTATCAATCTTAGATTTAACTTTCACAATTGAGCTAGCATCAATTGCCATCTGCAGAAGAGTGTTCCAAACCTCTCCCACCCTTTGCGTGTAGAAGCATTTCCTAACTTCACTCCTACATGTCCTGGGCTCTAAATGTTAGGCTATGTCCCTGCGTCCTAGTATTCAAGTTTAGGAGACCTCCAAAAGCAGTTACAAATATCTCAGCAGCCAGAAGCAATAATCCAGCCACTAACCTGTAAATCCTGCATGGTCCCTTTAAATAGCGCCGGTGGGGGGTCCTCCAGGCACTCTAAGACACGTTCAGATGGTTGGGGTTAAGACTGTTGTGTTGAGCCATGCTCCCCAGCAGCCCTCCGGACATCCTGGCGTCAATAAATTCCATCTTCACTCTCTCCCCTGCTTGGCTGCAGCTGTGTGCCTGTCTGAAGTGTGTTTTAACCTAACTTAACCCCAGTTATTCTAGCTTAATATCTATATAATGTCAACCAGCATATTCTATTTAATAATCTATATGTACCTATCCTTACAAGAACTTTTAAAAGATCCGTTATCAGTGTGAACATGTTGGTGTTTCAGCAGGCTGGATGACCGAGTGAATCCCTTCCCACACACGGAGCAGATGAACGGCCTCTCCCCGCTGTGAGTGCGTTGGTGTGCAGTGAGGTTGAATAACCACCTGAATTTTTTCCCACAGTGAGAGCAACCGAAAGGTCTCTGGTCAGTGTGAACTCGTTGATGTTTCATCAGTTCCTCACAGCTTTGAAAGTTCTTCCCACAGTCAGAGCATTTAAAAGGTCTCTCCACCATGTGAACTCATAGGTGTGCCAGTAGGGTTGGATGACTGACTGACGGAACAGGTGAACGGTTTCTCTCCAGTGTGAACATGCTGGTGTTCAATGAGTTGTGATGACTGACTGAATCTCTTACCACAGTGAGAGCAACTCAACGGTCTCTCATCAGTGTGAACTCGCTGGTTTTTCTGGAGGCTGGATGACTGAGTGAATCACTTCCTACACACGGAGCAGGAGAACTATCTCTTCCCAGTGTGACATATACATGTATGGAAACTATATTTCTTCCTCCCCACCCCCCAAGTAAAAAGTTTTTTTTTAAATGCCAAGACACTGCATTACCTTTGAATTAAGATTCCTGAGCGCCCTACAAATGGCAATAACCCGCTTGTTCAAAGCACAGTACAGATGATGAGCTTCCTGCAAGTTTTTGCAGCGAGTGTCATCCCTTCCCTTTGGCATTTAAGTCAAAGAGAGATTAGTCTTCAAGCTGTCACTGAGAGATAACCCAGCAGAAGGCATCAAAAGCAGAGACAGCTCTGCACCTAAAATAAAAAGATCAACATTTTATGCAAGGCCGAGTGGTCAATATTGGCACTGTAGGGCAGAAGGGTAATTGGAGATGGAGGAAATGGTAGGAAATCATGCAAGGGGCAGGATTTATTTCTACTGCAGATTGACATTAACATTTTTATTGGTGTGAGTTTCCAACAACAGTGATTCTGCGTTTAGTTGTTAGTTTTATTTTCCAATTTGCTCTTCAATGTAGCTCAGCAGCTTTCAATTTCAATTAGATACCAGGACGCACAAAAGCTAGATTCTGAATACGTATATTTTCTTGAATTTATATACTTCATGTTACATTCTGAATAATACATCAGCAATTTTTGCTGCTGCTAGAATATTAGTAAAGGGCTGTCCTAGCAATAGTTGCTTTTCATTCTTTGACACAAAGCTCCATCAGATGCACAGTAAACCCACTGCAGATGAAGACCATGTACAGATAAAGGAAGAAAGAGCTTGCATTTATCTAGTGCCTTTTACAACCTCAGGACATCACAAAGCGCTTCATATCTAATTAAGTACTTTTTGTTTTGAAGTGTAGTAACTCTTATAATGTAGGAAATGCAGCAGCCAATTTGCACACAGAAATGTCCCACAAACAGCAATATGATAACGACCAGAAACTTAACTGGACCAGCCACATAAATACTGTGGCTATAAGAGTAGGTTAGAAACTGGGTTTTCTGTGACGAGTGACTCACCTCCTGACTCCCCAAAGCCTTTCTACCATCTACAAGGCACAAGTCAGGAGTGTGATGGAATATTCTCCACTTGCCTGGATGAGTGCAGCTCCAACAACACTCAAGAAACTTGACACCATCCAGGACAAAGCAGCCCGCTTGATTGGCACCCCATCCACCACCCTAAACATTCACTCCCTTCACCACCGGCGCACCGTGGCTGCAGTGTGTACCATCCACAGGATGCACTGCAGCAACTCGCCAAGGATTCTTTGATGGCACCTCCAAAACCCGCGACCTCTACCACCTAGAAGGACAAGAGCAGCAGGCACATGGGAACAACACCACCTGCACGTTCCCCTGCAAGTCACACACCATCCCAACTTGGAAATATATCGCCGTTCCTTCATCGTCGCTGGGTCAAAATCATGGAACTCCCTTCCTAACAGCACTGTGGGAGAACCTTCACCATAAGGACTGCAGCGATTCAAGAAGGCGACTCAGCATCACCTTCTCAAGGGCAATTAAGGATGGGCAATAAATGCTGGCTCACCAGCGATGCCCACATCCCATGAACAAATAAAAAGAAAGATAATCTGTTTTGTGATGAATATTGGCCAGAAGAATTCAACTCCCTCAGTTGTTAGTAAAGGAGGAAATCAATGCAATAGTGAGGAAGGATATTGGCTCGGAAAATCACGATGTGGAATCTGTAGGGTGATTCTAAGAAACACCAAGGGGCAGAAAACATTGGTGGGAGTTATCTATAGGCCCCCAAACAGTAGTGGAGATGTAGGGGAGGGCATTAAACAGGAAATTAGAGACGCATGCAAGAAGGGATCAACTATAATCATGGGTGACTTTAATATACATATAGATTGGTCAAACCAAATTAGCAATAATACTGTGGGGGAGGAATTCCTGGAGTGGGTACGTGATGGATTTCTAGACCAATACTTTGAGAAACCAACTAGAGAACAGACGATCCTTGACTGGGTATTCTGCAATGAGAAAGGATTAATTAACAATCTTGTTGTGCGGGGTTCCTTAGGGAAGAGCGACCATAACATGATAGAATTCCTCAATAAGATGGAGAGTGAAGTAGTTGAATCTGAAACTCAGGTCCTGAATCTAAATAAAGGAAATTACGAAAGTGTGAGGTGTGAGTTGGCTATGATAGATTGGGGAACTTTACTAAAAGGGATGACGGTGGATAGGCAATGGCTAATATTTAAAGAATGTGTGCAGGAATTACAATAATTATTCATTCCTGTCTGGCACAAAAATAAAACAGGAAAGGTGTCTCAACCATGGCTTACAAAAGAAATTAGGGATGGTATTATAAAAGAGGAGGCATAGAAAATTGCCAGAAAAAGCGGCAAGCCTGAGGATTGGGAGCAGTTCAGAATTCAGCAAAGGAGAACAAAGAGATTGATCAAGAGGGGAAAAATAGAGTATGCGAGTAAACTAGCAGGAAACATAAAAACTGACTATAAAAGCTTCTATAAATATGTCAAGAGAAAAAAATTAGTGAAGACAAATGTAGGTCCCTTACAGTCAGAAATGGGGGAAATTATAATAGGGAACAAAGAAATGGCAGAACAATTAAACACATACTTTGGTTCTGTCTTCACAAAGGAGGACAGAAATAACCTGCCAGAAATGTTAGGGAACAAGGGTCTAGAGAGAGGGAGGAACTGAAGGAAATCAGTATTAGTAAAAAAATAGTGCTAGAGAAATTAATGGGGCTAAAGGATGACAAATCCCCAGGGCCTGATAATCGACATCCCAGAGTACTAAAGGAAGTGGCCCTGGAAATAGTGGATGCATTGGTGATCATCTTCCAAAATTCTATAGACTCTGGAACAGTTCCTACAGATTGGAGGGTGGCAAATGTAACCCCACTATTTAAAAAAGGAGGGAGAGAAAAAACAGGGAATTACAGACCAGTTAGTCTAACATCAGTAGTGGGGAAAATGCTAGAGACTATTATAAAAGATGTGATAACAGAACACTTGGAGGGCATTAACGGGATTGGACAAAGTCAGCACGGGTTTATGAAAGGGAAATCATGCTTAACAAATCTACTGGAGTTTTTTGAGGATGTAACTAGTAGAATAGAAAGGGGAGAACCAGTGGATGTGGTGTACTTGGATTTTCAGAAGGCTTTTGATAAGGTCCCACACAAGAGGTTAGTGTGCAAAATTAAAGTACATGGGATTGGGGGCAATATACTGGCATGGATTGAGAATTGGTTGACAAACAGGAAACAGAGAGTAGGAATAAATGGGTCTTTTTCCGGGTGGCAGGCAGTGACTAGTGGGGTACCGCAGGGATCAGTGCTTGGGCCCCAGCTATTCACAATATATATTAATGATTTGGATGAGGGAACTAAATGTAACATTTCCAAGTTTGCAGATGACACAAAGCTGGTGTGGATTGTGAGCTGTGAGGAGGATGCAAAGAGGCTCCAATGTGATTTAGACAAGTTGGGTGAGTGGGCAAGAACATGGCAGATGCAGTATAATGTGGATAAATGTGAGGTTATCCACTTTGGTTGTAAAAATAGAAAGCAGATTATTATCTAAATGGTGATAGATTGGGAAAAGGGGAGGTGCAACGAGACCTGGGTGTCCTTGTACACCAGTCGCTGAAAGCAAGCATTCAGGTGCAGCAAGCAGTTAGGAAGGCGAATGGTATGTTGGCATTCATTGCAAGAGGATTTGAGTACAGGGGCAGGGATGTCTTACTGCAGTTATACGGAGCCTTGGTGAGATCACATCTGGAGTATTGTGTGCAGTTTTGGTGTCCTAATCTGAGGAAGGATGTCCTTGCCATGGAGGGAGTGCAATGAAGGTTTACCAGATTCCTGGGATGGCAGGACTGACATTTGAGGAGACATTGGGTCGACTGGGCCTATATTCACTTGAGTTTAGAAGAATGAGAGGCAATCTCATCGAAACGTACAAAATTCTAACAGAACTAGACACGGGGAGGATGTTCCCGATGGCTGGGGAGTCCAGAACCAAGGGTCACAGTCTCAGAATACGGGGTATGCCATTTAGAACCGAGATGAGGAGAAATTTTTTCATTCAGAGGGTGGTGAACCTGTGGAATTCTCTACCACAGAAGACAGTGGAGGCCAAGTCATTAGATGTATTCAAGAAGGAGATAGATATATTTCTTAAAGCTAAAGGGATCAAGGGATATGGGGAAAAAGCAGGAACAGGGTACTGAGTTAGGCGATCAGCCATGATCATTTTGAGTGGCAGAGCAGGCCCAAAGGGCCTATTCCTTATGTTTCTATGGTACTGATGGATTAGCCTGGATTTTGTACTGACGTCTCTGACTTGAACTCATAACCTTGTAACTCAGCTGAGAAAGTGCTACCCACTGAGCCACAGCTGACACCTGCAAGGACGATGGTATATTATTCTGATAGTGTGAAAAGATCATGTTTTTCCCCATCCCAGGATGAAAGGATGTGTGGTTGCTATGGACTGTGATTGCCGTCTGCATTGCAGGGCTCCTTCTAAGTGAGCACAAACAGGAAGAGCTGGGCATAAAAGGTTTCTTCACTAAGGAAAGACAGGCTAATGCTTTTTTTTTCTGTGAACCCTTTGCCAGAATTGGATGTCTCCTGCAGGCACCATGTGGAATGTTAACCTATATTTTCTCTTTCCCGGCACTGACAGCCCTGTTGTCCATTTCCAGTGGTTTGTTTTTATTTCAGAGGTCCAGCATCCGCAGTTGTGCTTTATTCAAACAGATTTCCGACTCTCTGTTTGAAACTTGCTGCTGTGCCCATGAAATCCGGCACTCGTTGAAGAGAACTGCTGGTTTAATGAACACTGAAAGAGACTGGCCCTATGCCAATTTCAACCTCAATCATCCAAAAATGGACTGGTTACCAAAATTGTAATGGGCTTGTATTTCTGCTGTGCCCATCAGATAGTTCCAGTTTCAGAAATAGGCCACAAAGGGGTAAACCTGCAGGTGTTTGTCACCCAACTGTGATGGTGACGTATAAGACTTATATCGCAGAACATCGCCAGAGGCCCGAGGAGCGGCTACATAAGGAGCGGGAGAGAACAGGCAGAGAGAGAATATCGCCAGAGGTCCGAGGAGCGGCGACATAAGGAGCGGGAGAGAACAGGCAGAGAGAGAATATCGCCAGAGGCCCGAGGAGCGGCTACATAAGGAGGGGGAGAGAACAGGCAGAGAGAGAATATCGCCAGAGGTCCGAGGAGTGGCTACATAAGGAGGGGGAGAGAACAGGCAGAGAGAGAATATCGCCAGAGGTCCGAGGAGCGGCTACATAAAGGAGGGGGAGAGAACAGGCAGAGAGAGAATATCGCCAGAGGCCCGAGGAGCGGCTACATAAGGAGCGGGAGAGAACAGGCAGAGAGAGAATATCGCCAGAGGCCCGAGGAGCGGCTACATAAGGAGCAGCAAGTCTGAAACAGACAGGAAAGAAAATTAAAAAGTCAAAAAGTGACGTCACAAGACAAGGAGGAGCGCCGAGGGTAAGTCAGTTTAATTATTTAGTTTATTGGTTAGTGTTTTTAGTAGTTATTGTTTTTAGTGGTTAGTATCTTTAGTGGTTGGTTAGTGTTTTTTAGTGCTTGGTGTTTTAGTGTTATATGAACAGTTAAAAAGCCTTAAAGCTAAACAAACAGTTTAAATAACTGTAGCTAACATGGCAGGACAGCTGTGGCCCATCGCATGCTCATCCTGTGCCATGTGGGAACTCCCAAACACTTTGTGTGTCCTGGAGAACTTCATGTGCAGGAAGTGCCGCCAACTGCTCGAGCTCGAGCTCTGAGTTTCTGAGCTTGAGGGGCGGCTGGCGTCACTACAGTGTATACAGGAAGCTGAGAGTTTCATTGATAGCACGTTTCAGGAGGTGGTCACCCTGCAACAACAGAGTGCTCAGACGGAGAGGGAGTGGGTGACCACCAGACAGAGTAGGAGGAACAGGCAGGCAGTGCAGGAGCCCCCTGGGAGTGTGGCACTGACAAACCGGCATTCAGTGTTGAATACCAGTGAGGGTGTTGATATCTCGAGGGCGTGCAATCAGAAGCAAATCCACGGCACCGTGGGAGACTTGGCTGCACAGGGGGGGCACAAGATGGTGTAGAAATGCAGTTGTTATAGGGGATTGATAGTCAGGGAGATAAACAGCCATTTCTGCAACTGCAGACGTGAGTCCAGAACGCTGTGTTGCTTCCCTGGTGTCAGGGTTAAGGATATCATTGAGAGGGTGCAGGACATTCTGTGAGGGGCAGGGGAACAGCCAGAAGTCATGGTCCTTGTGGGAACCAATGATATAGATAGGAAAAGGGTTGAGAACCTTCAAACAGAGTTTCAGGAGCTAAGGAGGAAGTTAAAAAGCAGAACCTCAAAGGTAGTAATTTCTGGATTACTCCCAGTGCCATGTGCTTGTGTGGCTGGAGAAGTGGTGCAGGAGGGAGGGCTTCAGATTCCTGGGGCATTGGTACCAGTTTTGGGGCAGGAGGGACCTGTACAAGCTGGACGGGTTGCACCTGACAAGAGCTGGGACCAATGTCCTCGCGGGAAGGTTAGCTAGTGCTGTGGGGGAGGGTTTAAACTAATTTAGCAGGGGAGGGGAACCAAGACGTAGCAGCAGAGAGGAGAAACAAGGTGCATAGAAAACTAGGAGGGGCAAATAGCAACAGAATAAAGAATAGTGTAGAAAGAGCAGGAATTAGATGGAGGAAAAAAGCAAAGCAGATTAGCATGGTGTTGGAACGCATGTGTGTTAATGCGAGGAGTGTTACAAATAAGGTTGATGATCTACAGGCACAAGGCGCCACATGGAGTTATGATATATTGGCTATAACAGAGACCTGGCTTAAACATGGACAGGAATGAGAATTAAACATTCCTGGTTACAAGGTATTCAGGAAGGATAGGGAAGGAAAAAAGAAAGGAGTGGGGTGGGGTGGCAGTATTGATCAAGGATAATATTACAGTTCTACGGAGGGATGATATACTAGAGGGTTCAAAGACTGAATCTATTTGGTTAGAATTATGGAACAGAAAAGGAGCTGTTACATTGCTGGGTGTTTACTATAGATTCCCAAATAGTGAGAAGGAGATAGAGGAGCAAATCTGTAGGCAAATTTCAGAGAAGTGTAAAAATAATAGAGCAGCAATAGTAAGGGACTTCAATTACCCTAATATAGACTGGGGAAAATGTGTAATGGGCAAGAAGGGTGAAGAATTCCTAAAATATGTACAGGAGAACTTTCTTAATCAGTATGTTTCCAGCCCAACGAGGAAGGAAGCAGTGCTGGATCTAGTTCTAGGGAATGAAGTCGGGCAAGTGGAGTGTGTTTCAGTGGGAGAACATCTGGCTAATAGCGATCATAATATAATTAGGTTTAAAGTAGTTACGGAAAGGGACAAATAAAAATCAACGGTGAAAATACCCAACTGGAAGAGAGCCAATTTCAGTGATTTGAGAAGGGATCTAGCACAGGTGGACTGGAAGCAAAGATTGTCCAGGAAAACAGTAAATGAGCAATGGCAGGCCTTCAATGCAGAGACAATTCGGGTACAAACTAAGTATATTCTCATAAGGAGGAAAGATGGGGCATCCAAAGCTGGCGCTCCCTGGATTACAAAGGAAATAGAGGTTAAAATAAAACAGGAAAAGGAGGTTTATGACAAATGTCAGGTACAGAATACAATAGAAAATCAGGCAGAATACAGAGAGTGCAGGAGAAAATTGAAAAATGATATAAGAAGGACAAAGAGAGAATATGAGAAAAGATCAGTGGGTAACATAAAAGGGAACTCTATAATCTTTTATAAACATATAAAAAGTAAAAGGTTAGTTAAAGGAATGGCAAGGCCGATTAGGGACAAAGAATGAAATCTTCTTGTGGAGGCAGAGGACATGACTGAGGTACTAAATGAATATTTTGCATCTGTCTTCACAAAAGAAGAAGTTGAAGTTAATGTCACAGAAGAGGAGGAGGAAGTAGAGATATTGGATAGGATGAAAATTGATAGGAAGGACATGCTAAATAGGTTGGCATCACTCAATGTTAACAAGTCACCCAGTCCAGATGGGAAGCATCTTAGGTTGCTGAGGGAAGCAAGGATGGAGATTGCAGAAGCTCTGACCACAATCTTTCAATCCTCCTTAGATATGGAAGTGGTGCCAGAGGACCGGAGGATTGCAAATGTTACACTCCAGTTCAAAAAAGGGAGAGGGATAAACCATAGGCCAGTCAGTCTAATGTCAGTGGTGCGTAAACTTCTAGAGACCATTGCCAAGGACAAAATTAATGCTCACTTGGAGGAGCATGGATTAAAAGGGACAGCCAAAGGTAAATCGTGTTTGACAATCCTGATTGAGCTACTTGATGAAGTATCAGAGAGGATTGATGAAGGTAGTGCAGTAGATGTTGTATATATTTTCTTCTAAAAGACATTTTAAAAGGCATTTTAAAAGCAAGGAGGTTATGATGAACCTTTATAAAACAGTGGTTCGGCCACAACTGGAGTATTGCTTCCAATTCTGGGCAAAGATTTACTAGAATGGTTCCAGGGATGAGGGACTTCAGTTATGTGGATAGTCTGGAGAAGTTGGGGTTGTTCTCCTTGGAGGAAAGAAGATTGAGAGGAAATTTGATAGAAGTGTTCAAAATCATGACTGGTTTAGATAAAGTAAATAAAGAGAAACTGTTCCCATTAATGGAAGGGTCGAGAACCAAAGGACACAGATTTAAGGTGATTGGCAAAAGAGCCAAAGGTGAGATGAGGAAAAACTATTTTTACGCAGCAAAGTAGTTATCATCTGGAATGTGCTGCCTAAAAAGGGAAGTGGAGGCAGATTCAATCATGACTTTCAAAAAGGAATTGGATAAATACTTGAAGGGAAAAAATTTGCAGGGCTACAGGGAAAAAGCTGGGGAATAAGACTAATTGGATTGATCTTACAAAGAGCCGGCACAGGTTCGATGGGCCGAATGGCCTCCTTCTGTGCTGTACCCGTTCTATGATTCTATTCTATGGTTCTATTTGATAAAGTACCACATAGCAGACTTATTCGGAAAAGAGAAGCACGTGGGATTAAAGGGACGGTGGTAACTTAGGTACGTAATTAGCTAAGGGATAGGCAGCAGAGAGTAGTGGTGAATGGATGTTTTTCTGACTGGAGAGAAGTATGCTGTGGGATTTCCCAGGGGTCGGTATTAAGACCATTGCTTTTCTTGTTATATAGAAATGACCTGGACTTGGAGTACAGGGAGTACAATTTCAAAGTTTGTGGATGATACAAAACTTGGCAACATAGTAAATAGTGAGGAGGATAGTAGCAGACTTCAGGAGGACATAGGCAGACTGGTGAAATGGGCAGATATATGGCAGATACAATTTAATGTGGTTAAGTGTGCACTTTGGGAGGAACAACATGGAGAGGCTGTATAATCTAAACTGTACTATTTTGAGGGGGTGCAAGAACAGAGGGACCTGGGGGTGCATATTCACAAATATTTGAAGGTGGCAGGGCAAGTTGATAAGGTGGTTAAGAAAGCGTATGGGATACTTGGCTTTGTAAACAGGGGCATTGAATACAAAAACAAGGAAGTCATGCTAAATCATTAAATCACTGATTAGGCCTCAGCTGGAGTATTCTGGGTACCACACTTTAGGAAGGATGTCAAGGCCCTGGAGAGAGTACAGAGGAGGGTTACCAGGATGATTCCAGGGATGAGGGACTTCAGTTATGTGGAGAGATTGGAGAAGCCGGGATTGTTCTCCTTAGAGCAGAGAAGGTTAAGGGGAGAGCTAATAGAGCTATTCAAAATAATGAGGGGTTTTGATAGAGCAAGTAGGGAGAAACTGTTTCCATTGGCAAATGGGTCAGTAACCAGAGGTCATAGATTTAAAATAATTGGCAAAAGAACTAGAGGGGAAATTAGGAGATTTTTTTCACACAGAGGATTGTTAAGATCTGGAAGGCACTGCCTGAAAGAGAGGTGGAATCAGATTCCATAGGAACTTTCAAAAGGCAATTGGACATGTACTTGAAGGGAAATAATTTGCAGAGTTATGGGGAAAAAAACTGGGGATTGGGACTAAATTGGACATTTTATTCAAAGAGCCGGCACAGGAACATCAGACCGAATGGCCTCCTTCTGTGCTGTAAGATTCTGTGATTCTATGAGTCTATATTATTTTTTTCATAGAAGTTACAACATGGAAACAGGCCCTTCGGCCCAACATGTCCATGTCGCCCAGTTTGTACCACTAAGCTAGTCCCAATTGCCTGCACTTGGCCCATATCCCTCTATACCCATCTTACCCATGTAACTGTCCAAATGCTTTTTAAAAGACAAAATTATACCCGCCTCTACTACTGCCTCTGGCAGCTCGTTCCAGACACTCACCACCCTTTGAGTGAAAAAATTGCCCCTCTGGACCCTTTTGTATCTCTCCCCTCTCACCTTAAATCTGTGCCCCCTCGTTATAAACTCCCCTACCTTTGGGAAAAGATTTTGACTATCGACCTTATCTATGCCCCTCATTATTTTATAGACTTCTATAAGATCACCCCTAATCCTCCTACTCTCCAGGGAAAAAAGTCCCAGTCTGTCTAACCTCTCCCTATAAGTCAAACCATCAAGTCCCGGTAGCATCCTAGTAAATCTTTTCTGCACTCTTTCTAGTTTAATAATATCCTTTCTATAATAGGGTGACCAGAACTGTACACAGTACTCCAAGTGTGGCCTCACCAATGCCCTGTACAACTTCAACAAGACATCCCAACTCCTGCATTCAATGTTCTGATTATAATACGGTATGGTAATGTAACAGTTATGTTGCAGTATTAGTAATTCAGAGGCCTGGACCAATAATCCAGAGAACGTGAGTTCAAGTCCCACAAGGGCAGTTTGAGAATTTGAATTCAGTGTATAAAATAAAATCTGGAAATAAACAGCTGTTATCAGTAAAGAATGACCATGAAGCTGTCGGATTGTCGTAAAACCCAATTGGTTCACTTGTGTCCTTTAGGGAAAGAAACCTGCCGTCTTTGCCCGGTCTGGCCTATATGTGACTCTAACTGGTTGACTCTTAACTGCCCTCTGAAGTAGCCTATCAAGAGTTGTATCAAACTGCATCCTCTTCTCAGGGCAACCAGGGACTTTGCCAGCGATGCCCACATCCCGAGAAATTTATGTGCTCTTGAACCTGATCTACTGCTCCTTCTACATGCCCCCCCCCCCCCGGGAGCTGAGGTCGGTGACAACAATGCACATTGAACATCTTGGGACTGAGGTGGCCCTGCTTCTCCTTAGAGCTGGGTCTTCGATGACCATATTCTCCGCTGCAGTGCCTGCCTGCTCCTGAACACTTTCTGGCACCTGTACAGAAAGTGGATGGTAGGACGCGGATGTACGGCTGTCCAGAGAGACAGCTGTTTTATCTTTGACAGCCTCGACCAAGGACCTGCTGCTGGGGCTGTGGGTCACCAGGCCAATTAATCTGTGTGGCAGCAGACCTGATAGCACCAGTGTGAGGCCCGTGGGGGTGCTGCTTCAGTAACAAACTCATGAAATGATTCTCTTAGAGTGAGAATAAAGAAGATGATCAAATTGGCTCTAGCCACCAGCTTGGACAGGTCCTTCAACCTCCCCATTCCCCACATCCCCCACGCCAAGTTCCCCTCAATGTTCCTTCTTCAGGAGGACTGAGGGGCCAGTATTTGCATTCTCCTCTTTCCTTACAGATCTGTCCTATAAGGAACGAAGCAGAGATAAGAAGTTCACATTGTTAGGATATACAGTAATAAGTAAGGGCCATTGTGCATTCAACATGTGGACGTGCAATAATAGTTTTACATAGGTTACATACCATTTTGGACTTTCAGTGGACATTAAACGTGCACTAGAGCAGGGGAGTGGGACTAATTGGATAGCTCTTTCAAGGAGCTGGCACAGGCACGATGGACCGAATGGCCTACTTCTATGCTTTATGATTCTATGATTCCAGAGTATTGCTCAGAAACAACATTTCAGCAAAGAGCCTCTCACGGACTCAAAATCCCTCCATTGTGGAGGCGAGAGAAGAGCACAACCTGAGTGGGTGGGGGCGGGAATTTGGGATAGGACTCACTAGTGCCAGATCTCCACTGTGTCCAGCCTAAGTGCCAACCAGAAATGGGGACGAGTGCTAAAGTGAAAGAAGCAGAACTGGTGGAATGTCGACTTCTGCTCTAAATCCCACCAGTCTCGCCTCAGTTGCCCCGACACAATGTAAGTCTACACAGAGCAGGCCGAAGTGTTCACCAGGACCTGATCCTGTCAGAAGTGGGGCCAGCTCTAATAACAGTGATCGACTGCCATTGTCGTCATCATCTAGGGGCTCATCTGTAAGATGACGTTGCCGCTACCAGCTTCTCCCAACCGTTACGGTACATGGCTCTCCCTTGTGCCTCATCGGCAGCAAGGCCCGCTGGTAAGGAGAACTTTTATGTTGTCTGCTCCATCTTGTTCTGGGTCTGCCTTTTCCATGTTGGTGGTGGTTTGGTGGTGAATGTTCTGGCTGGGTCAGACTCGAGGTGGTAATTGCGGTGTCCATACCAGAGGAGCTGGTAATGATTGGTAATGGAGGTGTCAGCTGTGGCTCAGTGGTAGCACTCTGGCCTTCTGAGTCATAAAGGTTCTGGGTTCAAGTCCCACTCCAGGCTGGTACCTCAGTGCAGTACTGAGGGAGTGTAGCACTATCAGAGGTGCCATCTTTCGGATGAGATGTTAAACCCTGTCTGTCCTCTCAGGTGGATGTAAAAGATGCCATGGTGCTATTCAGAGCAGTTCTCCCTATTGTCATGGCCAATATTTATCCCTCAACCAACATTACTAAAACAGATAATCTGGCCATTATCTCATTGCTGTTTCTGGGACATTGCTGTGCAAATTGACTGTTGCGTTTCCTAGCTTACAACAGAGTCTACACTTCAAAAAGTACATAATAGGCTTTAAAGCACTTGGGATGTCCTGAGGTCATGAAAGTCGCTATATAAGTGCAAGTCTTCCTCTTTTAAGCAACCAACCAGGACAGTGGTGGTTGATTAGTCAGGTTATGTACAGTATCATTAAGACTTTGTACTGAGGCTTAACCTTTAGTGGTGTGTGAAGTGATCTAGAATCGAATGCATCAATTCACCTGTTCATTATCTTGGTGCATACCCACATCTGAGCAGTGTTTAAATATGGATATTACTAATGCGTTGTAGAGCCGTACTTTGAGATCGCGACTTATGTTCGATCTCCATATATGGGATAAAGAGTTCATTGTGGAGCTCGCAAGTGCAATGGGCCCACAGCAGTCAGGCAAACAGTTCCTGTTGGAAGAAATCACGCTGCCTATATAAGTGAATTGTGTCACTGCTTCCATTGTTTTGGATGGATCACTATCTATTAGCCAACTCTTGTTGGACGTATTTCTGTAGGTATCGTCACGTGACCCTCCCGCCATTGGTCACCGACACAACCATCGTCATGGTACCTCGCCTTCCTGCGCCAATTGGAAAGTGAACAGACTCTCCTAACCGATTGGATGATTCTTGACTGTCAGTCAATCAGTCTTTTTTCCTCATTTCCAATATTTTTTAAATTGATAAATGAAAGTGTTCAAAGAAAATGACAAAAAAAAAACATTTTTTTAACGCCCCAATAATTTTTTCTCCCCGATTAATCTTTCATTCCTGGAGACTCCAGGACACTCCTGGAGGGTTGGCAACCCTGCCAGCAATTGCACTTTCGTTTTGTTCCAGTTGACCTGAAGAATAAGGTCAGATGCCTCTTGATCAAAGGGCTTCTATGAGCAGTGTCCACAGTTTCAGTCCAAATTTAAAACGTTTTTAAAAACCTTTGGCCCGCACGGGGTGGGGGGCGCCCAGTTACTCTACGGCAAAGCTCCCTCCCCACCTCACCACCAAAAATGGTGCAGGTGTGTGCGGACCATGTGAAAATGGCCCTGACCCGGTGATTCAGGAGGGATTGGGGATGTATCATTGGAGTGATGAGAGCTTCCACCCTCACCAGATCCAACCCAAACAGGTCTCCCCAGGAACCTCTCGGTTTACTGAGTTACTCGGAGGGGGAGTAAGAAACCAAAAGTGTTTGCTTGCTTTTGGCTTTCCGCAAATTTGATAAACACGTTTCTTCAGAAGGTGTGTTACTTCCATTTCTGAATTTTTAACTTCAGTCCATAATTAAGAGATCTGTACATTTGCATATTGTTGAATATCAGGTTGCACAAAAATGTCATTTCATTACGTTAAAGAAAGAAAAAAAGAAAAACTTGCATTGATATCATACCTTTCACAAGCTCAGGACATCTCAACGTGCTCTACAGCCAATTAAGTAGTTTTTTTGAAGTGTAGTTACTGATGTAATGTAGGAAACGCAGCGGCCAATTTGCACACAGCAAGATCCCACAAACAGCAATGTGATACTGACCAGATAGTTTGTTTTTAGGTGTTGGTTGACGGATAAATATTGGCCAGGAAACCAGGGAGAACTCCATTGCTCTTCTTCAAATAATGCCATGTGATCTTTTACGTACAACTGAGAGGACAGACAGGGCCTGGGTTTAACATCTCCTCTGAAAGACGGCACCTCCGACAATGCAGCACTCCCTCAGTACTGCACTGAAATGTCAGCCTGGATTATGTGCTCAAGCCTCTGGTGTGGGGCTTAAACTCACGACTGACTCAGAGGCAAGAGTGCGACCACTGAGCCACATCCATTGGTAAGGAGAAAAGAAAATTGAAGGTTGGATAATCAAGGTCAAGAATTTTCACCTCCAACAAATCATCGTTCTCAGAACTCTCCTGGTGCTCCAGTCCCCTGGGTCACAGAGACACGCACCGGTCTCCCAGTCCCCTGGGTCACACCGGTCTCCCAGTCCCCTGGGTCACACCGGTCTCCCAGTCCCTGGGTCACAGAGACACGCACCGGTCTCCCAGTCCCCTGGGTCACAGAGACACGCACCGGTCTCCCAGTCCCCTGGGTCACAGAGACACGCACCGGTCTCCCAGTCCCCGGGTCACAGAGACACGCACCGGTCTCCCAGTCCCCTGGGTCACAGAGACACGCAGCGGTCTCCCAGTCCCCTGGGTCACAGAGACACGCACCGGTCTCCCAGTCCCCTGGGTCACAGAGACACGCACCGGTCTCCCAGTCCCCTGGGTCACAGAGACACGCACCGGTCTCCCAGTCCCCTGGGTCACAGAGACAGGAACCGGTCTCCCAGTCCCCCTGGGTCACAGAGACACGCACCGGTCTCCCAGTCCCCCTGGGTCACAGAGACACACACCGGTCTCCCAGTCCCTGGGTCACAGAGACACGCACCGGTCTCCCAGTCCCCTGGGTCACAGAGACATGCACCGGTCTCCCAGTCCCCTGGGTCACAGAGACACGCACTGGTCTCCCAGTCCCCTGGGTCACAGAGACAAGCACCGGTCTCCCAGTCCCCTGGGTCACAGAGACACGCACTGGTCTCCCAGTCCCCTGGGTCACAGAGACACGCACCGGTCTCCCAGTCCCCTGGGTCACAGAGACACGCACCGGTCTCCCAGTCCCCCGGGTCACAGAGACACGCACCGGTCTCCCAGTCCCCCGGGTCACAGAGACACGCACCGGTCTCCCAGTCCCCTGGGTCACAGAGACACGCACCGGTCTCCCAGTCCCCTGGGTCACAGAGACAGGAACCGGTATCCCAGTCCCCCTGGGTCACAGAGACACGCACCGGTCTCCCAGTCCCCTGGGTCACAGAGACACGCACCGGTCTCCCAGTCCCCCGGGTCACAGAGACACGCACCGGTCTCCCAGTCCCCTGGGTCACAGAGACACACACCGATCTCCCAGTCCCCTGGGTCACAGAGACACACACCGGTCTCCCAGTCCCCTGGGTCACAGAGCGACGCACCGGTCTCCCAGTCCCCTGGGTCACAGAGACACGCACCGGTCTCCCAGTCCCCTGGGTCACAGAGAGACGCACCGGTCTCCCAGTCCCTGGGTCACAGAGACACGCACCGGTCTCCCAGTCCCCTGGGTCACAGAGACACGCACCGGTCTCCCAGTCCCCTGGGTCACAGAGACACGCACCGGTCTCCCAGTCCCTGGGTCACAGAGACACGCACCGGTCTCCCAGTCCCCTGGGTCACAGAGACACGCACCGGTCTCCCAGTCCCCTGGGTCACAGAGACACGCACCGGTCTCCCAGTCCCTGGGTCACAGAGACACGAACCGGTCTCCCAGTCCCCGGGTCACAGAGACACGCACCGGTCTCCCAGTCCCTGGGTCACAGAGACACGCACCGGTCTCCCAGTCCCCCGGGTCACAGAGACACACACCGGTCTCCCAGTCCCCTGGGTCACACCGGTCTCCCAGTCCCCTGGGTCACACGCGGTCTCCCAGTCCCCTGGGTCACAGAGACACGCACCGGTCTCCCAGTCCCCTGGGTCACAGAGACACGCACCGGTCTCCCAGTCCCCTGGGTCACAGAGACACGCACCGGTCTCCCAGTCCCCTGGGTCACAGAGACACGCACCGGTCTCCCAGTCCCCTGGGTCACAGAGACACACACCGGTCTCCCAGTCCCTGGGTCACAGAGACACACACCGGTCTCCCAGTCCCCTGGGTCACAGAGACACGCACCGGTCTCCCAGTCCCTGGGTCACAGAGACACGCACCGGTCTCCCAGTCCCCTGGGTCACAGAGACACGCACCGGTCTCCCAGTCCCTGGGTCACAGAGACACGCACCGGTCTCCCAGTCCCCTGGGTCACAGAGACACGCACCGGTCTCCCAGTCCCCTGGGTCACAGAGACACGCACCGGTCTCCCAGTCCCCTGGGTCACAGAGACACGCACCGGTCTCCCAGTCCCCTGGGTCACAGAGACACGCACCGGTCTCCCAGTCCCCTGGGTCACAGAGACACGCACCGGTCTCCCAGTCCCCTGGGTCACAGAGACACGCACCGGTCTCCCAGTCCCCGGGTCACAGAGACACGCGGTCTCCCAGTCCCCTGGGTCACAGAGACACGCACCGGTCTCCCAGTCCCCCTGGGTCACAGAGACACGCACCGGTCTCCCAGTCCCCCTGGGTCACAGAGACACGCACCGGTCTCCCAGTCCCCTGGGTCACAGAGACACGCGGTCTCCCAGTCCCCTGGGTCACAGAGACACGCACCGGTCTCCCAGTCCCCTGGGTCACAGAGACACGCACCGGTCTCCCAGTCCCCTGGGTCACAGAGACACGCACCGGTCTCCCAGTCCCCTGGGTCACAGAGACACGCACCGGTCTCCCAGTCCCCTGGGTCACAGAGACACGCACCGGTCTCCCAGTCCCCTGGGTCACAGAGACACGCACCGGTCTCCCAGTCCCCTGGGTCAGAGAGACACGCACCGGTCTCCCAGTCCCTGGGTCACAGAGACACGCACCGGTCTCCCAGTCCCCTGGGTCACAGAGACACGCACTGGTCTCCCAGTCCCTGGGTCACAGAGACACGCACCGGTCTCCCAGTCCCCTGGGTCACAGAGACACGCGGTCTCCCAGTCCCCTGGGTCACAGAGACACGCACCGGTCTCCCAGTCCCCACAGAAGGCAGATGTTGCCATCTACAAGCTGCTGTCAATAGAAGGTGACGGGGCATTAAAAATATCAGAACCATTCTTGTCGCCCTGCTTTGCGGTTTCAGGAAAGGTTAAGCTTTGTGGTATTTCAGCTCATTCAGCTCTTGCCAAAGGCAATTCAATTTCCCGTGCAAGAAGTCTAGAGGCTCTGCCCAAGGTCCTTCCAAATTTCTATTTGTAAACTCTGCAGGACCTCAAAAGTCACCTTTGGAGGCCAGATTGATGCATCAGCAGCTTGGAAATCATATTGTGCTGCATGGGCCCCAACCCACTCAGAGCAGAGAGTGATGTGTCTTTAAATGTAATGAAGCATTTCATGACACTATTTGAGTCGGTGAAAAACTATCTGGGCTTTGCACCAATGCAAATGACTCAGTGTAATTCAGGTGTGAAATCACCATTAGTGTACTTAAGCGAGGAGACCAGACTGCCTGCAGGAGGTGGTATCACTCTGCTTTAGTTCAAACCCCCACTGCGTTATAACTGGGAACTTTGCAAATCGCTTTTTAACGTTAATCAGACAGGGGTTTGCTAATGTTAACATTTAACTGGCATTCAGTGAGCCAGACTTGGCATGAAGTCTGTTTTCCTTGGCTGGAGAACACAGCATGCTGATTGTATGGCCTTCACATTGGGTCGCCAAACTCTGGTTGGACATATTCCTGGAGGTTTCATCACATGACCTCCCGCCTCCAACAGCCCCACCCAGTCAAACATCCTTTATTCCCCCTCCCCAATATATTTATAACCAATAAACGAAAGCGTTCAAAGAAAATAAAAAAATACCCCATGTAATTTTGTTAATGCCACTATGATGTTACTCCCAGGTTGCTTGCCCCAGTGTCCAGAGGATGAATCTTTAATTGCTGGAGACTCCAGGACGATCCTGGAGAGTTAGTGACCCTAGTTTTTCAGAGGGTAACAGTCACAGACCAGTAGCTGTGATGTACCAATGTCCTAATTGTAAAGCAAATATTACGACACCAAGATAAAGCGTGAGCAACAGGAAAATTTAACAAGCTTGAAAGGAACAGTTGAGCCGAGAGTCACACCAGACTGTTGCATCTTCCCTTGTGTCTCTTCCTTTCCCATTGTCCACTGATATGAAGCTAATGTCCCAGTTGGTCTTTCATATCCTCGACGATCCCTTAGCTGGGCTCCTCTGGCCCTCTATAAAACCGGCCCTGTGTAAATCAACATTCAAAGTGTCAAAATTCATGCACAGTTCCCAGGAAGCAACAGATGACTTGTGGCATGTATGCAAAGAAAGGAATAAAGATAAAGCAGCCCGTTTGATTGGCACCCCATCCACCACCCTAAACATTCACTCCCTTCACCACCGGCGCACAGTGGCTGCAGTGTGCACCATCCACAGGATGCACTGCAGCAACTCGCCAAGGCTTCTTCGACAGCACCTCCCAAATCCACGACCTCTACCATCTAGAAGGACAAGAGCAGCAGGCACATGGGAACAACACCACCTGCACGTTCCCCTCCAAGTCACACACCATCCCGACTTGGAAATATATCGCCGTTCCTTCATCGTCGCTGGGTCAAAATCCTGGAACTCCCTTCTTAACAGCACTGTGGGAGAACCGTCACCACACGGACTGCAGCGGTTCAAGAAGGCGGCTCACCACCACCTTCTCAAGGGCAATTAGGGATGGGCAATAAATGCCGGCCTCGCCAGCGACACCCACATCCCGTGAACGAATAAAAAAAAAAGGAATGGAGCCAAGTAACTTTTATACATCTCGTGCCCAGCCAATATCGCTGACATGTCAGTTCTATATTTAATGATCTCGAATCTCTCTTCTACCACAAACATAGATCGGTGCAATAAGAATTCTAAATTGAGTAATATAAGGACCCCGGTATTTACGGGGAGGAGGTGCAGCGACCTGGAAACCTGGAAGGACGGGTTTTGCGGAGGCCCCGGCCGAATTTAACGGCAGGACCTGATATAAATTTTTTGTCTCCGGTTCCCGGCCGCAGCCAGATTGAGAGTCTGCAGCACTCGGCCGCAGCCAGGGAGAGGAGAGGGGGGAGAGAGGGAGGGATCGTGAGTCAGGGGGACATCGGGGCGGGTTGGTGGCAGGAGACAGATCGGGGCGTGGAGAGATCGGTCGGGGGCTGGATAGATCATGGGCGGTGGGGGGGGGGGGGGGTCTGATCGTGGGAGGGGTCCAGTTCTGGCGAAAGGTCATCGACCTGAGACGTTAACTCTGTTTCTCTCTCCACCGATGCTGCCTGACCTGCTGAGTTTTTCCAGCATTTTCTGTTTTTCTTTCAGATTGGAGGCAGGCAGCCTCACTAAAATATTTAAATGACAGACCCGCTTCTGGAGAGCAGATTAGTCGCCCGCCCCCCCCCCCCCCGCCACCCCAAACCACCTCTGTTAAAACCAGAAAGGGAAGCGGGTTGAGGTTGGGTTTCCCATTTTTGAATTATTAACCAGATTCCCCCCGCCCCCCGCCCCTCTCCCACCCGTCCTGGAGTGTTAAAATTCCCCCACAGGTCTCCAGAAAGCCATAAGACAGACTTCAAGTAGTATTTGGCTAGGTAGAGGGTGATCAACAAGTAGAAGGGGAGGGCAATTTTAACCCTGCTCGCCCGGCAAAAATCGGGCAGGTGGAAAGTTAAAATCGCCTGGGTTACATCCCCTTCCTGCAGATGCCGGGAGCTGACCGGTTGCAATTTTAACCTGCCCAAAGCCGGCAAAGTCCATTTAAATATATACTTGTCGGGTCCTGATGATGTCATCGTGACTCGACTGCAATTTTAACTCAGTGCAGTGAGTTTCCCAACAGGTGAAGACAGCGAGGAAGAGGACCCCGTGGGGCCTGAAGAGATCGCTGACTTCAATCAGAAGAGATGTTAAATGGGCCGCCTAATGCTATGACCCGTTTTACACTATCGCACAAAATCAAAATCTACCCCAATGAGTTAATGCCTCCATTAAAATATTGGCCAGAGGAATATCATGAGTTAATTATTTGTCCAATGCCATTGCCGCCAGCCGTTTCTGCCTGAGAATTGAGGTTGATTCACCTCACTGAACTTAACTCTTGCTCAGCCAAATTAATTTCTGGAATTTGCCAACACTGACTTTCACATCCACAAACTCATCAACACAGCAACCAAAAGGATAAAAGAATTGATTTTTAATTTCTCTTATTCCATCAGACTGCTAGCGGTTTTGAGGTTGAAAGCAATCACTTGAGAAAGGTCTCTCTTGAATAGCAATACAGGACACCCTGCCAGTATATAATACTACAATTCAGGAGGGTGAGAAGGCAAAGCAACACTTCTCCGTTCTCCACCCGTGATGATATCCTGCATTTGCGGATCAGCTGGGGACATTGGTTCGGATGTAATCTAACAGCCCTGTTACTGTTCAGTCGCAATCCTGAAGAGTGTTCCACTTGATCAGTTTGATATTCTCTTCACAATCTATCCTTCCGCCTCCTAAGAGTCCAACTACTGAATTAGTGCCAATTAGTGCACCAGTTTTAGAGCAGCTTTGTACTGTGGACTTGTGACCTCTGGGAGCTGGGATGTAAGTGACCGTAAGCTTGTTTAACTCGATCCCTTGACAACCACCTGAGCAGTTTCAGCGGCCGTTATCCCATCTGTCTGATCTACACCTATCCCAGTAGTAAGGGTGACGTTTTGTCAGCCGTGGCTCAGTGAATAGCACTCTCGCCTCTGAGTTAGAAGGTAGTGAGTTCAAGCCATACTCCAGGGACTTGAGCACATATTCCAGGCTGACACTCCAGTGCAGTACTGAAGGAATGCTGCACTGTCGGAGGTGCCGTCTTTCGGATGAGACGTTAAACCCGTCTGCTCTCTCAGGGAGACATAGAAGATCACATGGCACTATTCGAAGAGGAGGGGAGTTCTCCCCAATGTCCTGGCCAATATTTATCCCTCAGCCAACATCACTAAAAAAACAGATTATCTGGTCATCATCACATTGCTGTCAGATTTCCTACAGTACAACAATGATTACAGTTCAAAAGTACTTCATTGGTTGTAAAGCGCGTTGGGACATCCTGAGGTCATGAAAGGCGACATATAAATGCAAGTCTTTCTTTCTTTTATATATTGTTACCTTCAAACTCCTTCAACAAAATAATGTTTAATTCATCATGCTGCGAATAAAGTGCTGTAGAGACACTTTACCTCACTGCTGGCATTGCCATCAACTGAGTCAGCGGTGAGGAACTAATTTTATTTGAATGAAAGAATTCTGCTAGTTTCATTCCATGTAAAACATGACCTTTCTAACAACCTGTTCAGTAATTAGAGGTGACTCCTCTGATTAAGCTTGTTACCTACATGTATATGTGGCAAAGGCAAATCTAATAATGGCCCAACATGGGAAGCTGAAAGCTGATGTGGACTCTAACAAGTCTTGTATGACTAAGTAGGAAAGTTTGTTCATGCCCCTTTGAATATGAGACAACGTATTAAAAAAGATTATCCAAAATTTAGCATTGCAGATGTACTGGGGTGAAATTCATTGGAACTTAGGAATTGTTAGATGTGAAAAGCCCACGGTCCATCTAGTTCATCTCCCACCATCCCGGGAGTCACGTGATACAATGATAATGGAGTTGTTGACTAATCGTGACAATCAGTCTCCATCAATTAGTCTACAACAGACCCAGACATGAGGTGAGGAAAACCTCCAGTGGTGGAGAGCTTTGGGAACCATAGGAGGCATTTTAACCACCCCACCACGACGGGCGGGAGAGGATTGCGGGGGGTGGGGGCAGGGTTAAATTGGTAAAAATGCGAAACCCAACCCCAACCCACCAAGAATGCGCCTACATCCGGTTTAACCACGGTGGGTTTGGGGGCGTCCAAGTAACTCGCTCTGGAGAGGCGGGTCAGTGGTTATAATATTTAAATGAGGCTCCGTTCCTCAGATTTTGGCAGCCATTTGAATTCAAAGGCTGCCGGCCGGGTTTCCCAGGGCTCGGGAATGAGGCCGGCGCGCGTGATGTGGTCAGATCTCTCACTCCCTCCACGCTGCCGCGCTCTGCGTATCCCCCCCCTCCAACCCCTGATCAACTCCTATTGCCGGTACCGTTCCCAAGGGTCCCCGACTGCGGCCTTGTACCACAGGCTTCCCCGCCTGGCAGCGACCAGCCTCTCAATCTGGCTGCTGGGCGGGAAACGGAGCAAAAAAACGCAAACGCAGTCCTGCCTAATGAGGCCAGCGGCAGGACCGCGGCAAGCTAAGCTGCCAGCCTCATTAGTTTATTACCGGTGAGCTGCAGGCGCCAGTCACGGTCCCAGAGACAGCTCGCCGGTGGCAGAGGGGCAGCAAGATCAGTAGGCCCGGACTCTGCCGTCTGAGAGCCTCAGCAGAGTTTGGGATTTGGGGGGAGACGAACGGTGGCTGGCAGTGGCCTTGGTTTTAATGTGGAGCCTGCGGGAGCGCTCCTGTTCCTCCCGGCTCCACAATAAGGTAAGTAAAGAACCTTCAGACTCACCTTTCCGGCAGTAGCCTCCAGTGGTCCCTTTAATGACCGTTGGTTTGGCTGCTGAGGGCCTGAAGAAACTGACCAGAGCAGGCACGGTCATTCGCTAACCAATTTTGCAAAGGGGCCTGAAACAGGAGTTAGACACCTAATTTGCATATATTAAGAGCCTAATGGTTCTGATATTGCCATTTACAGCTCCTCCGGACCCATCTTTTGTTTCTTTACTTGTCCCATTACCACCCTCCTTGCCTTGCACCATCATCCTGTTTGTCATTTAATCACTCCTGCCCTCCACCCTATCACAGACCTTCCCTTTTGTTCTTTCCTCCCCTCCCCTTCCTTCCCCTCTTTCCCTGGCTCTGTATTCGCTTAAAAACTGCTAAATCTTCAACTTTTTCCAGTTTTGACGAAGAGTCGTTGACCTGAGACGTTAACTCTGTTTCTCTCTCCACAGATGCTGCCTGACCTGCTGAGTATTTCCAGCATTTTCTGTTTTTATTTCCGACTTCTAGCATCCGCAGTATTTTGCTTTTGATTCAGTTTTTAATTCATGGCCACTTCTCCTCCAGGAATTCCCACCGTGAAGAAGTTCTGCTCTTCTCTCCGACAGGATTTCCGTTTGGCTCTTTTACCTTGTTCAACTTCATTGCTTTCTGTTTCCCTTCTCGTGTTTGATGAGGTATTGACTAAAACTCGCTTTCACGGCCACATCTCTTTCCTCAGCAACTGTCTCCGGCTCCGACTTATTCCACGTGGATTCCAACTTAAATTCCACCCTTCGTGTTTCGGATCCACCCGCGATTACAGGTATCTCCGTGATATTCAGCGTTCCTCGAACCGTTTCCTGAGATCCACGCTCAACGCCATGTACTGCCACATGCACGCTCTCCACCTCTCTCTTCACCAGCACCGACTCACTATTTCAGAGTTGTCCTGGTCCACAGTTCCATTTCATCCTTCGCCTCATCCAGCGCTTTAACAAAGAACTTTTCTTCCTCCTTTCAGGTGTCAAGGACCGCAAGTTTCAACAACTCTTAGATACCAACGCCCCTCCTGATCCTTCTTCCCCTTCACTTTCCTCTGACCCCATCCCTCCTTCCAATCTCACCCTTTGTCATGTTTTTACTATCCCCTCTGACCTTCCCCTCTCTGACCACGAATGATCAGGCCTCAGCAAAGGCCTCAGCTTCATCCCCTTACGCCCCCACCTCAATGAATTTCGAGCTCGACACAATGCTGGGCTCTCCTTCTGTCGCCCTCGCCTCCACGCCCACTTCTTTGGAAAGGGGTCCTCCCCCCCGCACAGCGGGCCCATTCTCCCACCTTCAGAATTCCCATTCCACCTGGACCCCTCCCTCCAGCCTCTTAACCTCTCTCTTGATCGTTTCATTGGGAACTGCCGGTGTGACATCGGCCGTCTCAATTTCTCTACTCCCCTCACTCACTCCAACCTCCCTCCCTCTGAACTCGCAGCACTCCGTTCTCTCAGGTCCAACCCTGACATTGTCATTAAACCTGCTGACAAGGGCAGCGCTGTTGTTGTGTGGCGAACAGACCTTTACCTTGCAGAGGCTGAACGCCAACTCTCCGACACCTCCTCCTCCTACCTTCCCCCTGGACCATGACCCCACCCCCGAACATCAAGCCGTAGTTTCCCAGATCATTACTGACCTCATCTCCTCTGGAGATCTTTCCCCCACGGCCTCCAACCTCATAGTCCCCCAAACCCACTTCTGCCTCATTCCCAAGATGCACAAAGAGGACTGCTCAGTAGACCCATTGTTTCAGCCTGTTCTTGCCCCACGGATCTTATTTCTTCCTATGTTGACTGTATTTTTCTTTCCCTTGTCCAGTCCCTCCCGACCTACTTCCGCGACTCTTCCAATACCCTGTGCCATTTTAACAGTTTCCAGTTTCCCGGCCCTAACCATCTCCTTTTCACCATGGACGTCCAGTCTCTCTACACCTCCATCCCTCACCAGGACAGCCTGCAGGCCCTCTGCTTCTTCCTTGAACGGAGGCCCAACCAGTCCCCATCCACCACCACCCTCCTCCGCCTGGCTGAACTTGTTCTTACATTGAACAACTTCTCCTTTGACTCCGCTCGCTTCCTCCAAATCAAAGGTGTTGCTATGGGAACCAGTATGGGTCCTGGCTATGCCTGGGATATATGGAACATTCTTTGTTCCAGTCCTCCTCAGGTCCCCTCCCTCACCTCTTTTTCGGGTACATTGATGGAGGGATTTGAAAACAAGGGTGCGAATCACATCCCTCGATTGGATTGTCACCTGCAGGTGCGGCTGGCAGCTGTAGATAATTACGCGAATGAGCTGGCCCCTACAACATTGCTGGCGGTCATCTCACTGATTGATTGGCTAGCCCTGCACTTGCATTGAGGCCTCAAACTCGTCTGGGCCACAAAAACCAACTCTGTCATTCTGATTTTACTCCCTAATTTCTACAGCCAGGTGCTTAACAATTTCAATATGAAGCATAGCCGGTTTTATGATTAATGTCATTAAAATGACACACTTCAGAGAGATTCTTGTTTACAGTGGCGTTGGATGGCACTGAGGTTTGTTCCACACATCAACAAGCTATACGGAAAAATCTGCAAGTTGGAAAAGGTTAATGCATTAAAGCAGTTTCTTCTAGACTTATATTCATGCTCAGAATCAATATTAAATCATCTTCAATAATGCAATTTCTCTCCAGGGTTTGCTTGCCTTCATTTCTCTCGTTAAAATAAAATAATCGTGCGTAGGGGATTAGGATCCAAATTTTACCTTGGGATTAACATTCAAAGAAGCTCTTTCCAGGAGGTAATGTTGAAGTGAAGTGAAAGGAATATAAAGGCTGAGTTTAGAGAAACTGAGGCAGATTGGTTGCCAGAAGGCTGAAAAAGTGCTAAGTTATGTCAACGTTATCAGCCAAACTCATTTAAAATCCATCTGCCTTCAAACCCGAGAATTGAAACTAACCTGAATACAGCACTTTAATTTGTAGAATGCATCCAAATGAACCCAACTTTTACATGCGCCAGAGATTTTCGAAACCTGCTGATCACCGTGTTTCAGTGTAAAGGGAGAGGCTGTGAGCTGTAGTATGTTACCGTAGATGTTGCTTAAATGCCTAGATATTTATTTCCTGACTCACTAATGCCAAAAATTCTTCGAAGCCAAAGGAGTGTGCAATCGAATCAGAAAATGCTGGAAAACACTCAGCGGGTCAGGCAGCATATGTGGAGGGAGAAACAGAGATAACGGCCCCGGTATTTACGGGGAGGTGAGGACGGTGTGGGGGAGCGCAATAGCGTGGGGGAAACCCGGAAATCCTGGCGACAAGGGGGTCCTGCCGAATTTAACAGAAGGACCTCATTATAATTTTTTAACTCCACTTCCTGCAAGGCAGCCGGCCAGATTGACAGGCTGTTTGGCTTTCGGGCGGGAAAGCCTGCAGTAGAAGGTCAGAGCTGGGGGCCATTGGGGATGGACCCAACAACTGGGAAACATTGCAGGTTGGGTGGGCAATCCGGGAGGGGGGTGGTGGGGGGGGGACCAGGAGACATTGCGGGTTTTGGTTGGGGGGGGGGAGGGAATCGGCAGATCATGACAGAAGATTTGCTTGAGGGGGCCGGGGGCAAGCACTCCGGCTTCTCCTGAGGAGTGGAGCCTCATTAACATATTATAATGAGGGACCCGCCTCTCCAGAGCAGGTGACTCGGACGTCCCCGAACCCACAGCGGTTAAACCAGAAGTAGAAGCGCTCGTGGTGGATTGGGGTCGGATTTCACATATTTGCCGATTTAACACCACCCCCCCCGCCACGACACTCTCCCACCCATTGTGGGGGGGTTTAAAATTTAAAATTTTTAATTTCCCCCTACCGTTCATCAGAACTGGAAGATGTTAGAGATGAACAGCTTTTAAGCAACTGCAGAGCCAGAGAAAAGGGGTTGGGAGGTAGAACAAAGGGGAAGGTCTATGATAGGGTGGAGGGCAGGTGTGATTAAATGACCAAAGGGATAATGGTGGAAGGAAAAGTATGAGAGCTCTTTTGGGTACAAACCATTTAGGTTAAACTCAAGGGAGGCAATTGTCACCTTCACCACTCGGGCTACCCGTTATAGAAATCACCCAATTTTAATTTTCGTTGATTTGCAACCCTTCAGTCCGAGCCCGCATGCAGCAAGACCTGGACAACATCCAGGCTTGGGCTGATAAGTGGCAAGTAACATTCACGCCAGACAAGTGCCAGGCAATGACCATCTGCAACAAGAGAGAGTTGAACCACCTCCCCTTGACATTCAACGGCTTTACCATCGCCAAATCCCCCACCATCAACATCCTGGGGGTCACCATTGACCAGAAACTTAACTGGGCCTGCCATATAAATACTGTGGCTACAGGAGCAGGTCAGAGGCTGGGTATTCTGCGGCGAGTGACTCACCTCCTGACTCCCCAAAGCCTTTCCATCATCTACAAGGCACAAGTCAGGAGTGTGACGGAATACTCTCCACTTGCCTGGATGAGTGCAGTTCCAACAACACTCAAGAAGCTTGACACCATCCAGGACAAAGCAGCCCGCTTGATTGGCACCCCATCCACCACCCTAAACATTCACTCCCTTCACCACCGGCGCACCGTGGCTGCAGTGTGTACCATCTACAGGATGCACTGCAGCAACTCACCAAGGCTTCTTCAACAGCACCTCCCAAACCCATGACCTCTACCACCTAGAAGGACAAGAGCAGCAAACGCATGGGAACAACACCACCTGCACATTCCCCTCCAAGTCACACACCATCCTGACTTGCAAATATATCGCCGTTCCTTCATCGTCGCTGGGTCAAAATCCTGGAACTCCCTTCCTAACAGCACTGTGGGAGAACCTTCACCACAAGGACTGCAACGGTTCAAGAAGGCGGCTCACCACCACCTTCTCAAGGGCAATTAGGGATGAGCAATAAATGCTGGCCTTGCCAGCGATGCCCACATGCCATGAATGAATAAAAAAAATCTGTAACTGGTGGCCGATCTACAACGGTCGACAAGTATTCTAACTCGCATCAAGTCCCATTCACTCATCACCCCTCTGCTCACTGGCCTTCATTGGCTTCCGGTCCGCCTCTATTTTTAAATTCTCATCCTTGTTTTCAAATCCCCCCATGGTCTCGCCCCTCCCTATCTCTGTAACCTCCTCCTGCCCTACAACCTCTGAGATCTCTGCGCTCCTCTAATTCTGGCCTCTTGTCTATCCCCAATTTTCATTGCTCCAACATTGACGGCCGTGCCTTCAGCTGCCTAGACCCTAAACCTCTCCAGCTCTCTACTTCTCTCTCTTCCTTTAAGACACTTCATAAAACATACTTTGATCAAGCTTTTAGGAACATAGGAACAGGAGTAGGCCATTTAGCCCCTCAAGCCTGTTCAGCCATTAAATGAGATCATGACTGATTTGTGACCTAATTCCAAATACCCGACGTAGCCCCATATCCCTTAACACCTTCGGTTAATAAAAATCTATCAATTTCAGGTTTAAAATTAAAAATTGAGCTTGCATCAACTGCTGTTTGCGGAAGAGAGTTCCAAATTTCTACCACCCTTTGCGTGTAGAAGTGTTTCCTAACTTCATTCCTGAAAGTCCTGGCTCTAATTTTTAGGCTATGTCCCCTAGTCCTAGACTCCCCAACCAGCAGAAATAGTTTCTCTCCATCTACCCTGTCAGTTCCCCTTAATATGTTGAAAACTTTGATCAAATCACCCCTTAATCTTCAAATTTCCAAGGAATACAACCCTAGTTTGTGTAATCCCTCCTCATAATTTAACCTTTGGAGTCCAGGTATGATTCTAGTATCTACACTGCACTCCCTCCAAGACCAATATATCCTTCCTAAGGTGCGGTGCCCAGAACTGAACACAGTACTCCAAGTTTGGACATCTGTCCTAATATCTCCTTATGTGGCTCGGTGTAAATTTTGTCTGACAACGCTGCTGTGGAGTGCTTTGGGACGTTTTACTAAATTAAAAGTACACTATAAACGTGAGTTGTTGTTGTTGTTGCTGTTGTTGACGACAACCTGCCCCGAAGTTCAGTATGAGCAAAACAGTCTGCATGTTCAAGGGGTTTCATGCTGTAGTTTATGGCACTTTGCCTTCTTAAAATACCTACTTAATTTCCAATGATTCTCTGATTTCTTCAGTTGCCAAGGCTACAGAAATGTGCCAAGTGATTTACTCAGTTATAATACTTCCCCAGATGTATTTTAGTAGACACATGGTAATAGAATGTCTCTTTTTAATTGATAAATGCTATCACTGTTTTCCGAAACAACATTCTATTTACATGATTAATATTTTTGTACTTCTTCCACAGAATGTTAAAGAGCTAGCATTCCCTCAGGCTTTAACACAGGAAGAGGAGTAGACCACTCAGCCCCTCGAGCCTGTACCATCATTCAGTTAGATCATGGCTGATCTATATCTCAACTCCATTTACCCCCCCCTTTATTCCAGATCCCTTGATGCTCTTACCCAACAAAAATCTATCAATCTCAGTCTTGAAAATGTTAATTGCCCCAACATCCACAGCCTTTCGAGGGGGAGGGGGGGGGGGGAGAGTTCCAAATTTCTACTACCCTTTGTAAGAAAAAGTGCTTCCTAATTTCATTCCTGAATGGCTTAGCGCCAATTTTAAGACTACGCCCCCTTGTTCTTTTTTTATTATTCGTTCACGGGATGTGGGCATCGCTGGCAAGGCCAGCATTTATTGCCCATCCCTAATTGCCCTTGAGGTGGTGGTGGTGAGCCGCCTTCTTGAACCGCTGCAGTCCATGTGTTGAAGGTTCTCCCATAGTGCTATTAGAAGGGAGTTCCAGGATTTTGACCCAGCGACGATGAAGGAACGGCGATATATTTCCAAGTGTGATGGTGTGTGACTTGGAGGGGAATGTGCAGGTGGTGTTGTTCCCATGTTCCTGCTGCCCTTGTCCTCCTAGGTGGTAGAGGTCGCGGGTTTGGGAGGTGCTGTTGAAGAAGCCTTGGCGAGTTGCTGCAGTGCATCCTGTGGATGGTACACACTGCAGCCACTGTGCGCCGGTGGTGAAGGGAGTGAATGTTTAGAGTGGTGGATGGGGTGCCAATCAAGCGGGCTGCTTTATCTTGGATGGTGTCGAGCTTCTTGAGTGTTGTTGGAGCTGCACTCATCCAGGCAAGTGGAGAGTATTCCATCACACTCCTGACTTGTGCCTTGTAGATGGTGGAAAGGCTTTGGGGAGTCAGGAGGTGAGTCACTCGCCGCAGAATACCCAGCCTCTGACCTGCTCTTGTAGCCACAGTATTTATATGGCTGGTCCAGTTAAGTTTCTGGTCAATGGTGACCCCCAGGATGTTGATGGTGGGGGATTCGATGATGGTAATGCCGTTGAATGTCAAGGGGAGGTGGTTAGACTCTCTCTTGTTGGAGATGGTCATTGCCTGGCACTTGTCTGGCGCGAATGTTACTTTCCACTCATGAGCCCAAGCCTGGATGTTGTCCAGGTCTTCCTGCATGCGGGCACGGACTACTTCATTATCTGAGGGGTTACAAATGGAACGGAACACTGTGCAATCATCAGCGAACATCCCCGTTTCTGACCTTATGATGGAGGGAAGGTCATTGATGAAGCACCTGAAGATGGCTGGGCCTAGGACACTGCCCTGAGGAACTCCTGAAGCAATGTCCTGGGGCTGAGATGATTGGCCTCCAACAACCACTACCATCTTCCTTTGTGCTAGGTATGACTCCAGCCACTGGAGAGTTTTCCCCCTGATTCCCATTGACTTCAATTTTACTCGGGCTCCTTGGTGTCACACTCGGTCAGATGTTGCCTTGATGTCAAGGGCAGTCACTCTCACCTCACCTCTGGAATTCAGCTCTTTTGTCTCTTGATTTCCCCACCAAAGGAAATAGTTTCTCTGTATCTACCCTATTGAATCCCTTTATCATTTTAAACATCCCGATTTGATCACCCCTCAACCTTTTGAAGTCAAGGGAATACAAACCAAGTTTATGGAGTCTAGTAGCAACTCCATTTAGGGTTAAACGTTACGATTTGTTCAATTTACATTTGCCAAAGCCAATCGAACTCAAACTATAAACTTTGCTCTTTCACATACAAAATTATAAAATAATATCAAAGTATAAACACTTGAGCACTTTTGGAGCAAGGTGGATTCGGTCATCATTTCGGGTAATAATGTTAAAACAACAACATTCATCAACTTCCTCACGACCAAAGTCGCTGAATATTCTGGGGTCGTCCTTACTGAATTACTCATGGTGAAGAATTGAGCCTAGTATTGGATGCTCACCAAAAAGGGAGGGAGGGGAGGGGAGGGGGGGAATTCCAATACTAAACATATCAGCATTCCTTAAAGGGCTCCTGCTAAAATTCAAAGATACGCATGCCTCTTAAAAGGTATGTGTGCAGATATGGGGTAAAAATTGTCACTGCCTTTGCAAAGGTTGTAATTATTTTAAAATGTATTTTTCAGCCTTTTCAAATGTTGTGGTTAGATATTCATCCACTAGCCCGCCCAGTTCCCAGCTCATTTCCCTCCCATCCGCCCCTGTTCTCCCCACACCGTGGGATCACAGGGTAGGCCTGGGTAGCAGCGGGCCATGGTCCACTTCGCCAAACGGGTGGGAGCGGTCCTTGTAGCGGCCTTCTCTCCCTCCGACCTGACCCCATGCCTTACACGCTGAACGCCTCAATGGACACCTCGGACCATCCTTCGGTGCTCTGCAGCACCTCTGAGAGGTCTTCAACCTTTTCTTGTAGCCCCACTGCAGTGGTGGCTTCATTATCCCACGGACCCATTGGTGAACTCCCACTTGTTGACACGAAGTTGGCTGGGGGCCCACCATGAATGGCTAATGTTGTCCTTTATCTCAAGAGACCTGGAATACAAAGGGGTGCAAGTTATGCTACGCTTGTATAAAGCTTTGGTTAGACCACATTTCGAGTTCTGCGTTCAATTCTGGGTACCACACCTCAGGAAGGGGGTGCAGCGCAGATTCACCACAATAATACCGGGGCTAGAAGGGTTAAATTATGAGCACTGGTTGCATAGACTATGCTTGTATTCCCTTGAATATAGATGGAGTTAGGATACAGATCAGCCGCAATCTAATTGAATGGTGTAACAGGCTCGAGGGGCTGAATGGCCTACTCCTTTTCCTATGTTCCTATGTAACAGTGGAATCGAGAATCAAAGGGGTATATTTTAGTTATCGGGAGATGGACGGGGTGGTCAATATTGGAGCCCACTGTCTGACCGCCCGATAGTGGGAGGGACAGGCCCCGGTCCATTTCGAGGGCCGATGTCTCGTTACCAGCAAGTGGGGCTGCAGGCGCCAAATGAAGCAACGAATATCGAATAACCGGACGATTTAAAAATATGAACGTTTCCCCAGCAAATCAAGAGTCACAGATATCATATAACATAACATTTTAGATTTACCTGGTCTCTGTTGCTGGTCCATTCCAGTGCGTCTGCCAAAAGCGGTCGCCTTTGCCAAGGTGTGAGATCGTGATTAAAAGCAAATACGGAATAACCACACTGATATTCATTCACTCAGCCAGACGTGAACCAATTGTGTGACCGTGTGGATTCCGAATAATTAAAGCTTTCAAAACACTGGCGATTAGCGACATCCATTGCTCACCCTCATGCTCATTAAACTTGGAGCATCCAGCGGACTGAGGCTAGAAGGTGACCTAGGGATCAACTTCTATTAATTGTCCATCTGGATTAACACTGGATTTCTGTGACAACTTGTACATTTATTGTGAGTTCTAACCACGGCTCCCCAGCCAGTAGGGATCCCCCAACGGACAGGGGACAGATTGAGACAAAGTGCATGCGACATTCTAAAGGACCTTTGGGATCACTTTTCAACTTGCCACCCAGGCTAAGACTGGCATTCCGGATCAGAAAGAAAGACTTGCATTTATATAGCGCCTTTCACAACCTCACAACATCCCAAAGAGCTTTACAGCCAATTAAGTGCTTTCGTAGTGTAGTCACTGTTGTAATGTAGGAAACATGGCAGCCAATTTGGGAACAGCAAGGTCCCACAAACAGCAGGGTGAACAAGCCTTTAACTGAGGGGAAGCGTTCAAGATTTAGATCCTGTGGGCTGGTAATTCGGCCGCATGGCGCCCCTTGTTTCGGCGCTACGTGGCCTCCCGAAATGCCAAGATGGCGTCTCGGCTGCGCACGCACTTATCCAGCGTGACGTGCGCCGGACGTCATCTTGGTATAGGTATTAGCGCATGCACAAATACTGAACACCGGAAGCATGTAAAGTAAGGTGAAAATGGATACAATCAGTGTAAAACACTGATTTAAAGTGATAGACACCATTTTGGAACTTAACGCTCAACTCAACGCACAGTTTTAACCACGACCATCTGAACGTGTCTTCGAGTGCCTGTAGGACCCCCCACCAGCGCCATTTAAAGAGACCATGCAGGATTTAAAGGTTAGTTGCTGGATTATTGCTTCAGGCTGCAAATACATTTGTAACTGTGTTTGGAGGTCTCCTATACTTGAATACTAGGACACGGAGACATAGCCTAACATTTAGAGCCAGGACGTGCAGGAGTGAATTTAGGAAATGCTTCGATACGCAAAGGGTGGGAGAAGTTTGGAACGCTCTTCTGCAAACGCTCAATTGTGAATTCTAAATCTGAGATTGATAGATTCCTGTGAACCAAGGGTATTAAGGGATATGGGGCTAAGGCGGGTATATGGAGTTAGGTCACAGGTCCACCATGATCTCATTGAATGGCGGAACAGGCTCGAGGGGCTAAATGCCACTGCCACTTGTTGCCTCCTGCTATGCGCCACCTTCTCCTGCAAGCAAGCGGGACGTGTGTCTGGGTGATGTGCCTGTCATGGTTGAATAGCTGCCTGTGTGTGTGGCCTGTGAGTTGTGGGTGGACGGCTTGAAACAGTGGTAATGTGTATGGGCGAGAGGAAGCATCTGATTGGAAGATTTCAGTAATGCTGGAAAGAGTTTGTTGGTATGTGGGTGATGGGGGCTGTAGTGAGTGGTGTAGTTGGTAGGAGACGCCACTTTACAGTTGACCTCACTCACCTTGACCATTCATGTCAAAGCATTGAACTTCTTCCTGCACTGCATCCATGTTCATAGAATCATAGAATCATAGAAAATAGGAGCAAGAGTAGGCCATTCAGCCATTCGGGCCTGCTCCACCATTCAAAATGATCATGGCTGATCGTCTAACTCAGTACCCTGTTCCTGCTTTTTCCCCATATCCCTTGATCCCTTCAGCATTAAGAAATATATCCATCTCCTTCTTGAATACATCTAATGACTTGGCCTCTACTGCCTTCTGTGGTAGAGAATTCCACAGGTTCACCACCCTCTGAGTGAAGAAATTTCTCCTCATCTCAGTTCTAAATGGCATACCCCGTATCCTGAGACTGTGACCCCTGGTTCTGGATTCCCCAGCCATCGGGAACATCCTCCCTGCATCTAGTCTGTCTAGTCCTGTTAGAATTTTATATGTTTCGATGAGATCACCTCTCATTCTTCTAAACTCAAGTGAATATAGGCCCAGTCAACCCAATCTCTCCTCATATGTCAGTCCTGTCATCTCAGGAATCAGTCTGGTAAACCTTCATTGTACTCCCTCCATGGCAAGGACATCCTTCCTCAGATAAGGAGACCAAAACTGCACACAATACTCCAGATGTGGTCTCATCAAGACCCTGTTTAACTGCAGTAAGACATCCCTGCTCCTGTACTCAAATCATCTTGCAATGAATGCCAACATACCATTCGCCTTCCTAACTGCTTGCTGCACCTGAATGCTCGCTTTCAGTGACTGGTGTACAAGGACACCCAGGTCTCGTTGCACCTCCCCTTTTCCCAATCTATCACCATTCAGATAATAATCTGTCTTTCTGTTTTTACAGACAAAGTGGATAACCTTACATTTATCCACGTTATACTGCATCTGCCATGTTCTTGCCCACTCACCCAACTTGTCTAAATCACATTGGAGCCTCTTTGCACCCTCCTCACAGTTCACATTCCCCTCCAGCTTTGTGTCGTCTGCAAACTTGGAAATGTTACATTCAGTTCCCTCATCCAAATCATTGATATATATTGTGAATATCTGGGGCCCAAGCACTGATCCCTGCGGTACCCCACTAGTCACTGCCTGCCACCCGGAAAAAGACCCGTTCATTCCTACTCTCTGTTTCCTGTCTGTCAACCAATTCTCAATCCATGCCAGTATATTGCCCCCAATCCCATGTGCTTTAATTTTGCACACTAACCTCTTGTGTGGGACCTTATCAAAAGCTTTCTGAAAATCCAAGTACACCACATCCACTGGTTCTCCCCTATCTATTCTACTAGTTACCTCCTCAAAAAACTCCAGTAGAATTGTTAAGCATGATTTCCCTTTCACAAACTCATGCTGACTTTTTCCAATCCTGTTAATGCCCTCCAAGTGTTCTGTTATCACATCCTTTATAATAGACTCTAGCATTTTCCCCACGACTGATGTTAGGCTAACTGGTCCATAATTCCCTGTTTTCTCTCTCCCTCCTTTTTTAAATAGTGGGGTTACATTTGCCACCCTCCAATCTGTAGGAACTGTTCCAGAGTCTATAGAATTTTGGAAGATGACCACCACTGCATCCACTATTTCCAGGGCCACTTCCTTTAGTACTCTGGGATGTAGATTATCAGGCCCTGGGGATTTGTCAGCCTTTAGCCCCATTAATTTCCCGAGCACTATTTTTTTAATAATACTGATTTCCTTCAGTTCCTCCCTGTCTCTAGACCCTTGGTTCCCTAACATTTCCGGGAGGTTATTTGTGTCCTCCTTTGTGAAGACAGAACCAAAGTATGTGTTTAATTGTTCTGCCATTTCTTTGTTCCCCATTATAATTTCCCCCATTTCTGACTGTAAGGGACCCACATTTGTCTTCACTAATCTTTTTCTCCTGACATATTTATAGAAGCTTTTACAGTCAGTTTTTATGTTCCCTGCTAGTTTACTCGCATACTCTATTTTTCCCCTCTTAATCAATCTCTTTATTTTCCTTTGCTGACTTCCAAACTGCTCCCAATCCTCAGGCTTGCCACTTTTTCTGGCAATTTTATATGTCTCCTCTTTGGATCTAATACTATCCCTAATTTCTTTTGTAAGCCACGGTTGAGCCACCTTTCCTGTTTTATTTTTGCACCAGACAGGAATGAATAATTGTTGTAATTCCTGCACACGTTCTTTAAATATTAGCCATTGCCTATCCAACATCATCCCTTTTAGTAAAGTTCCCCAATCTATCATAGCCAACTCACACCTCATACTTTCATAATTTCCTTTATTTAGATTCAGGACCCTAGTTTCGGATTCAACTACTTCATTCTCCATCTTAATGAGGAATTCTATCATGTTATGGTCGCTCTTCCCTAAGGGACTCCGCACAACAAGATTGTTAATTAATCCTTTCTCATTGCACAATACCCAGTCTAGGATCGCCTGTTCTCTAGTTGGTTCCTCGACATATTGGTCTAGAAATCCATCACATACACACTCCAGGAATTCCTCCCCCACAGTATTATTGCTAATTTGGTTTGACCAATCTTTCTGTAAATTAAAGTCACCCATGATTATAATTGTACCCTTCTTGCATGCGTCTCTAATTTCCTGTTTAATGCCCTCCCCTACATCTCCACTACTGTTTGGGGGCCTATAGACAACCCCCACCAACGTTTTCTGCCCCTTGGTGTTTCTTAGCTCCACCCATACAGATTCCACATCGTGATTTTCCAAGCCAATATCCTTCCTCACTATTGCATTGATTTCCTCCTTTACTAACAACGCTACCCCACCTCCTTTCCCTTTTTGCCTGTCCCTCCTAAATATTGAATACCCCTGGATGTTCAGTTCCCATCCTTGGTCACCCTGCAGCCATGTCTCCGTAATCGCAATTATATCATAACCGTTAATATCTATCTGCGCTGTTAATTCATCTACCTTATTGCGATTGCTCCGCACATTAAGACACAATGCCTTTAGATTTGTCTTTTTAAGATTGCTAGTCATCTTAGTTTTATTTTGCACTATGGCCCTATTTGTTTTTTGCCCTTGTTTTCTCTGCCTTCCACTATTGCTTCTTCCCTTTCTGTCTTTTGTTTCTATCCTTGTTCCCCTCCTCTGTCTCCCTGCTCAGGTTCCCATCCCCCTGCCATTCTAGTTTAACCCTTCCCCAACAGCACTAGCAAACCCCCCCGCAAGGACATTGGTCCTGGTCCTGTTCGGGGTAACCCGTCCCGCTTGTACAGGTCCCACTTTCCCCAGAACCGGTCCCAATGTCCCAGGAATCTAAATCCCTCCCTCCTACACCATCCCTGCAGCCACGCATTCATCTGGTCGATTCTTCTGTTCCTATACTCACTAGCACATGGCACTGATAGTAATCCTGAGATCACTACCTTTGAGGTCCTGCTTTTTAATTTATCTCCTAACTCCTTAAATTCACCTTGCAGGACCTCATCCCTTTTTTTACCTATGTCGTTGGTACCAATATGGACCACGACTACTGGCTGTTCACCCTCCCCCTCCAGAATGCCCTGCAGCCGCTCCGTGACATCCTTGACCCTAGCACCAGGGAGGCAACATACCATCCTGGAGTCATGTTTGCAGCCGCAGAAACGCCTATCTGTTCCCCTTACAATTGAATCCCCTATCACTATAGCCCTGCCACTCTTCTTCCTCCCCTCCTGTGCAGCAGAGCCACCCGTGGTGCCCAGAACTTGGCTCTTGCTGCTTTCCCCTGATGAGCCATCTCCCCCAACAGTATCCAAAGCGGTATATCTGTTTGAAAGGGAGATGGCCCCGGGGGACTCTTGCTCTACCTGCCTAGTGCTTTTACTCTGCCTGGCAGTCACCCATTTCCTTTCTGCCTGTGTAATCTTTACCTGCGGTGTGACCACCTCACTGAAAATGCTGTCCACTATAATCTCAGCATCATGGATGCTCCACAGTGAATCCACCCGCAGCTCCAGCTCCAAAATGCGGTTAGCCAGTAGCTGCAGCTGGACACACTTCCTGCACACATGGTCGCCAGGGACACTGGTAGTGTCCATGACTTCCCACATAGTGCAGGAGGAGCATATCACGGGTGCAAGCTGTGCTGCCATGACTTGCCTTCGATTTACACTGCGTTCACCTCTCGGTCTCTCCTCCCACTCTCAGACTCTCCTGACTCACCTGTGACATCGCACAGTAGTTTTCTCTTGTCGCTGGTCTGCTGCTGCTTTTATCCCCGCTCTCAGTCTTCTGCTGCTCAGGTCCGCCACTGCTTGCGGAAAAAGTTAGGAAAAGCAAGGCAAAGCAGCACCTCCTTACCCCACTTCACCGAACTCCCACACTCACCAAACTCTCAGCTGCACACTCTGTGCTCCGTTGCACTCAGTGCAGCCTGAAGCCAGGATTAGACTTTTTTTTATTCGTTCATGAAGCTGTGCGCCTGGCATTGACTTCATCCCCCGCTGCCTCCCATTGCCTTTTGAGTATATGTCTGGAGGGCCTCTTGCCCCGCCCCCTGCAGATATAGGATTCCCTCCTTCTGTCCACCGCTTGCACCCAAAGTCTCTAGTGCATCAGCAGAGAACCTTGGTGCATGCACTCTCACAGGCCTGGTACAAACTCAGATCGGCAGATTGGTGAGGTTTGGCTTGCAGATTGAAGGATGAGTGATTTAGTAGTGCGCAACCTTTATTCAATGTGTTAACATAACTCATCAGTTTATAAACATGGGGACGGGATCTATGTTTTACATGTGCGATGTCTGATCTCCGTTCAGACTCCGTGCAGACAGCAGACTGTTATTTTCAGCAAATAACAGGTAGCTTTAAGAGATTTTAAGAGACAGTCTGCCTTTAAGAGATTGGGGCTCCCCTTGCTGGTGGAAAGTTCAAATTGCATTGAATCCTTGTGTCAACGCTGATTTCCAACTCACCTGGAAGGTAAGTCCTCAGGCCGAACCAAAGCCTAATCCTGCCTGCGCAGGAAGCACCGGGCGTGGATTAATAACGGATCGCACTATCTGCGCCTGGTTTCTGGGGTTATCCAATTTATCTCCAAATCAAAATATATTTTGTCGTGCAGCCTGAAGCCAGGATTATAATTTTCTTTTATTCGTTCATGGGATGTGGGCGTCGCTGGCGAGGCCGGCATTTATTGCCCATCCCTAATTGCCCTTGAGAAGGTGGTGGTGAGCCGCCTTCTTGAACCGCTGTAGTCCGTGTGGTGAAGGTTCTCCCACAGAGCTGTTAGGTAGGGAGTTCCAGGATTTTGACCCAGCGGCAATATATTTCCACGTTGGGATGGTGTGTGACTTGGAGGGGAACATGCAAGTGTTGGTGTTCCCTTGTGCCTGCTGCTCTTGTTCTTTTAGGTAGTAGAGGTCACGGGTTTGGAAGGTGCTGTCAAAGGTGCTGGCGAGTTGCTGCAGTGCATTCTGTAGATGGTGAAAGGAGTGAATGTTTAGGGTGGTGGATGTGGTGCCAATCAAGCGGGCTGCTTTGTCCTGGATGATGTCGAGCTTCTTGAGTGTTGTTGGAGTTGCACTCATCCAGGCAAGTGGAGAATATTCCATCACATTCCTGACATATGTCTTGTAGATGATGGAAAAGCTTTGGGGAGTCAGGAGGTGAGTCACTCGCCACAGAATACCCAGCCACTGACCTGCTCTTGTAGCCACAGTAGTTATGTGGCTGGTCCAGTTAAGTTTCTGGTCAATGGTGACCCCCAGGATGTTGATGGTGGGGGATTTGGCGATGGTAATGCAATTGAATGTCAAGGGGAGATGGTTAGACTCTCTCTTGTTGGAGATTGTCATTGCTTGGCACTTGTCTGGCACGAATGTTACCTGCCACTTATCAGCCCAAGTTTGGATGTTGTCCAGATCTTGCTGCATGCGGGCATAGACTGCTTCATTATCTGAGGGGTTGTGAATGGAACTGAACACTATGCAATCATCAACGAACATCCCCATTTCTGCCCTTATGATGGAGAGAAGGTCATTGATGAAGCAGCTGAAGATGATTGGTCCTAGGACATTGCCCTAAGGAACTCCTGCAGCAATGTCCTGAGGCTGAGATGATTGGCCTCCAACAACCACTACTATCTTCCTTTGTGCTAGGTATTACTCCAACCACTGTAGAGTTTTCCCCCGATTCCCATTGACTTCAATTTTACTCGGACTCCTTGGTGCCACACTCTGTCAAATGCTGCCTTACTGTCAAGGGCAGTCAGTCTCACCTCACCTCTGGAATTCAGCTCTTTTGTCCATGTTTGGACCAAGGCTGTAATGAGGTCTGGAGCCGAGTGGTCCTGGCGGAACCCAAACTGAGCATCAGCTAGCAGGTTATTGGTGAGTAAGTGCCACTTGATAGCACTGTCGACGACACCTTCCATCACTTTGCTGATGATTAAGAGTAGACTGATGGGGCAGTAATTGGTCGGATTGGATTTGTCCTGCTTTTTTGTGGACAGGACATACCTGGGCTTTTTTCCACATTGTCAGGTAGATGCCAGTGTTGTGGCTGCACTGGAACAGTTTGGCAAGAGGCACGGCTAGTTCTGGAGCACAAGTCTTCAGCACTACAGCCGGGATGTTTTCGGGGCCCATAGCCTTTGCTGTATCCAGTGCACTCAGCTGTTTCTTGATATCACATGGAGTGAATCAAATTGGCTGAAGACTGGCTTCTGTGATGGTGGGGATATCGGGAGGAGGCCGAGATGGATCATCCACTCGGCACTTCTGGCTGAAGATGGTTGCAAACGATTCAGCCTTGTCTTTTGCACTCACATGCTGGACTCCACCATCATTGAGGATGGGGATGTTTACAGAGCCTCCTCCTCCCGTTAGTTGTTTAATTGTCCACCACCATTCACGATTGGATGTGGCAAGACTGCAGAGCTTTGATCTGATCCGTTGGTTGTGGAATCACTTAGCTCTGTCTATAGCATGTTGCTTCTGCTGTTTAGCCTGTATGTAGTCCTGAGTTGTAGCTTCACCAGTTTGGCACCTCATTTTTAGGTATGCCTGGTGCTGCTCCTGGCATGCTCTTCTACACTCCTCATTGAACCAGGGTTGATCCCGTGGCTTGTTGGTAATGCTAGAGGGACGAATATGCTAGAGAATATGCCGGGCCATGAGGTTACAGATTGTGCTGGAATACAATTCTGCTGCTGCTTATGGCCCACAGCTGCTTATGGTCCTCTCCAAGGACTGTGGAGACGAAGCTACTCGGCTGTACTGACCATTAGACTATACGGAGCACTAGACTGTACTGGCCACTAGGCTGTACTGTCCACTAGGTTATACTGATCACTACACCACTAGGCTGTATTGACCACTTGACAATATTGACCACTGGGCTATATTGACCACTAGACTATACTGACCACTGGATTATATTGACCATTAGACCAGCAGAAACACAGTGGGGGAGAAATACAGGGCAAAAAGAGTCAATTTCACAGAGCTATGTCCAAGAATGCCTGAAAGACATCTGACCCTATATTGGGTCAGTTGATTTTTCAGGCATCCCTGGCAGCCACCTAAAACAGGCGTTAGGTGCTGAGGGGCCTAAAACTGTTTAGGACCCATTGCTGAAATCGGGCATAAAGACATTTCAACCCCTTCATTTCCGATGAAGTTCCAGACAGGCTGTATAAAAGTATTGTTCTAAATAAGACTTATGAAGAGATTTGATGGAACTTGAAAGAAAGAGCCATATGCCTCACACCATACCTTTGAGTGGCATATTCAATGGCAAATAAAATGGCAAATAATGACATGGTTACTGTGATACCAACATTGTCGATGATTCAGCTGCTTCATTCCATGTCCAAGCACCCTGTAGGGTTTGCCATTGTAATGGATGTTATGGATGTAAATGAAAAACTCCAAAGAAAGGTGATTGCAATCGTTACCTAAAAGGAGTTGGTTTACACCCAAAAGGTCTTTGTAAAATGTCACTGAGAGTTTATAAAGGCTGTAACATACTGTTAAGTAATGAAGTAGACCAAAGAAAAGTAAAATAATGATGATGGTAAGTACTATGTAAATAATACATTATAAGCTGTAGTGTAGGAGATTTAGAAGTGTTGGGGGATGCTTTGAGATGCAATGATTGTTTAATAAAAACCTCATATAACCCTACATAAATATTTATGTTATAGCATAGGCTAAATGTGCTCCATTAACATCTAATACAGACTCGCTCTTGTAACTGTAATGAGACTATAACTGATAATGCCAGTCATTAAGGGATACGAATTCCAATAACCTCAGATGAAGATTATCGTCACTATTCATTTGCCACAGTATTCCAACTTGATGTGTTGTAGTAAATGTTTGTATATCTGTTGGTACTGCAGCTGGAGATAAGTGTTTTGAGTGATAGCAAATCAGCTGCCCGTTTTACACCCCGATCAATATTCTTTTCCATTGGAAAATAACCGCCTGCCTTCAGCCACATTCCCGGGCCATGGGAGCCTCCTCCACTTCGTCAGATTTTCCATGCTTCCCTCTCCCTCTGCTATTCTGCTGTAACCATTTATACCTCCTCTGTACCTACCTGTTGTTTCTATACTTCTCCCATTATCACCTCTTTGTGCCTTGCACCATCATCCCTATTGTCACTCCTGCCCTCCACCTTATCACAGACCTTCCCTTTTGTTGCTTCCTCTCCCCTCTCCCCTCCCCGCCCCCACTTTTCCCTGGCTCTGGTCTTGCTTAAAAACCGTTCATCTCGAACATCTTCCAGTTCTGATGAAAGGTAATCGACCTGAAACGTTAACTCTGTTTCTCTCTCCGCAAATGCTGCCTGACCTGCTGTGTGTTTCTGGCATTTTTTGTTTTTTTTTCTTTTGCATTGACTTCTATTCATTACAAAGGTGTCAGCTGTGGCTCAGTGGTAGCGCTCTCACCTCTGAGTTAGAAGATTGTGGGTCATATCCCACGCCAGAGACTTCAGCACAAAATATAGGCTGACACTGCAGTGAAGTACAGAGGGAGTGCTGAGCTGTCGGAGGTGCCATCTTTCAGATGAGATGTTATACCATCTGCCCTCTCAGGTGGACGTAAAAGATCCCATCCTAAAGATTGAAGAAAACCAGGGGAGTTCTCCTTGATGCCCTGACCAACATTTATCCCTCAACCAACATCACTAAAAAATGATCTGATTATCTGGTCATTACCTCATTGCTGTTTGTGGGACCACACATTGGCTGCTGCTTTTCCTACATCACAACAGTGAAACACTTCGAAAGCACTTAATTGACTGTAAAGCATTTTGGGACATCCTGAGGCCATGAAAGGTGTTATCTAAATGCAGGTTCTTCCTTTCTTTTACAAAAAATATCTTGGTTGAAAAGCCCATGGTGAAGATTGGTACTTTGTTGGAATTAGGTCTGATGTACCTGTTCCTGATTCAGCACATGTAAAAAGATATAATTCTCTTCACTACAGCCCAAAAGGCTTCAATATGTTTTTCCTCTTCCTGCTGGAGATGGGTGCAGAGGTAAAACAGAAAACCAAAACACAGCAGATACAGGGAATGTAGAGTGGGCCAGTGAGTACTTGAAAGAGAAAGAAAGCTTAACTTCTTGGTTGTAACTCTTCATCAGAACTGGTGGGGTCAGGCTGGAGGAGCCCGGCAAGGACAAGATAGGATGTACTCAAGGGACGAAAGGCAATGAAGGAATGAAAGAGCTTTGTGTCAAATGGGAGCATTGAGACAAATCGCTGTACCAATACTTGGTGGAATATATCAGAAAGAAGCCAAGAGATTACTGCTGTGATATTATTTTAAACAGGCTAATATCGCTAATAATACTGCTGACAAAAAGAATGTCCTACAAGATAAAAGATTTACAAAGTTGATACCAGACCTGAGAAGTTATAACTATCAGGAAAGGCTGAACAGGCTGGGGCTCTTTTCTTTAGATAAGGGAAGGCTGTGGGGTGTCCTGATAGAGGTCTTTAAAATTATGAAGGGGTTTGATAGGGTAGACGTAGAGAAGATGTTTCCGCTTGCGGGGGAGGCCAAAATCAAGGGCCATAAATATAAGATAGTCACTAATAAATCCAATAGGGAATTCAGGGGAAACTTCTTTACCCAGAGAGTGGTTAGAATGAGGAACTCACTACCACATGGAGTAGTTGAGGCGAATAGCATAGATGCATTTAAGGGGATGCTAGATAAGTACATGAGGGAGAAAGGAATAGAAGGATATCCTGATAGAGCTAGATGAAATAGGGAGGGAGGAGGCTCATGTGGAGCACAAACACCGGCATAGACCAGTTGGGCCGAATGTGCTGTTAATTCTATGTACAGAAGCACCAAAGCACCCATCCAATTGTATCACCAGCAGTAATCGCTAGACACATAGTTACACCAAAAAATGCAAATAGATCAAGGTCATTGGATATAAAACCTAAATAATACCAGATCATCTAGGGAAAAAAAAGTAAGGGAACAGTCAGCCAGACCTCAATTAATCAAATAATTGCAGCACCATCGTTGTGCAAAAAATGATTAATTCAATAGAAACAAATTAACTTCTTGAAATGGGTAACAGATGGTTCAATATCTATTTTTTCAGTAGTCCCGACCCTAATAGATTTCTTGGGAAAATCCCAAATGCCATTAGTGGTGGGTTTTTAGAATAGGAGCAGGCAGATGGCTGTTCTCTTCCCAAAGGCCTGTGCAGGAACCCTGAACAGCTGTCCATACACAGGAATAGCATTGTCACCCGTCCGCTGTGGATTCTCTGTAGGAATCTAAATAGTAAGAGAGGACAACTCTGCTCCCAAGAGAGTCTGATCATTAAACGTGACTCATTTGTTAGTATTCCGCTAAATTTCATTACAATTCATCAATCATAACCAAACATTGGTTGGTAATTATTCAGCTGTAAAGGGAAAATATGTTGAAAATCAAATATGAACTCATTATGTGACACTCGAATAACCTGAAGGATGTTTTACCTGCACAAGAAGGGAAACTGTTACTGAACTGGCTGCTGAGAGGATTTACTTATAGGGACCACCATGATGGGGGGCGGGGGGGAACATTTCTATCGCTCTTTTTCTCTCTTCTTTCTCTCTGTTTCTTTATTTTCCACTCCCTCAACAGGGATCACTTTAACATTTGACAATAATGTTCAACAGGCGATAGCAACTTGTCCGCACATTATAAAACCCGCCCGACACACACCCCCACCCGACACACCCCCCCGCCAGACACACACCCCCACCCGTCACACCCCCCCCCGCCAGACACACACGCCCACCCGTCACACCCCCCCCGCCAGACACACACGCCCACCCGTCACACCCCCCCGCCAGACACACACCCCCACCCGACACACACCCCCGCCAGACACACACCCCCACCCGACACACACCCCCGCCAGACACACACCCCCACCCGACACACACCCCCACCAGACACACCCCCCCACCCGTCACACACCCCCACCCGACACCCCCCCCCGCCAGACACACACCCCCACCCGTCACACCCCCCCGCCAGACACACACCCCCACCCGACACACACCCCCACCCGACACCCCCCCCCGCCAGACACACACCCCCACCAGACACACCCCCCCGCCAGACACACCCCCCCACCCGTCACACACCCCCACCCGACACCCCCCCCCGCCAGACACACACCCCCACCCGACACACACCCCCACCCGTCACACACCCCCACCCGACACACACCCCCCCCCCGCCAGACACACACCCCCACCCGTCACACCCCCCCGCCAGACACACCCCCCCACCCGTCACACACCCCCGCCAGACACACACCCCCACCCGACACCCCCCCCCGCCAGACACACACCCCCACCAGACACACCCCCCCACCAGACACACCACCCCACCCGACACACCCCCCCGCCAGACACACCCCCCCCACCGGACACACCCCCCCACCCGACACCCCCCCCCGCCAGACACACCACCCCACCCGACACCCCCCCCCGCCAGACACACCCCCCCCACCGGACACACCCCCCCACCCGACACCCCCCCCCGCCAGACACACCACCCCACCCGACACCCCCCCCCGCCAGACACACCCCCCCCACCGGACACACCCCCCCACCAGACACACCCCCCACCAGACACACCCCCCCCCACCGGACACACCACCCCACCCGACACACCCCCCCACCAGACACACCCCCCACCAGACACACCCCCCCCACCGGACACACACCCCCACCCGACACCCCCCCCCGCCAGACACACACCCCCACCCGACACCCCCCCCCGCCAGACACACACCCCCACCCGACACACCCCCCCGCCAGACACACCACCCCACCAGACACAACCCCCCACCGGACACACACCCCCACCCGACACACCCCCCCGCCAGACACACCACCCCACCCGACACACCCCCCCACCAGACACAACCCCCCACCGGACACACACCCCCACCCGACACACCCCCCCGCCAGACACACACCCCCACCCGTCACACACCCCCACCCGACACACCCCCCCGCCAGACACACCCCCCCGCCCGTCACACCCCCCCGCCAGACACACACCCCCACCCGTCACACCCCCCCACCCGACACCCCCCCCGCCAGACACACACCCCCACCCATCACCCACCCCCGCCAGACACACCCCCCCACCAGACACACACCCCCACCAGACACACACCCCCACCGGACACACCCCCCCGTCCCTCACACCCCCCCGCCGGACACACACCCCCACCGGACACACCCCCCCGTCCCTCACACCCCCCCGCCGGACACACACCCCCACCCGACACACCCCCCCGCCAGACACACACCCCCACCCGTCACACACCCCCACCCGACACACCCCCCCGCCAGACACACCCCCCCGCCCGTCACACCCCCCCGCCAGACACACACCCCCACCCGTCACACCCCCCCACCCGACACCCCCCCCCGCCAGACACACACCCCCACCCATCACCCACCCCCGCCAGACACACCCCCCCACCAGACACACACCCCCACCAGACACACACCCCCACCGGACACACCCCCCCGTCCCTCACACCCCCCCGCCGGACACACACCCCCACCGGACACACCCCCCACCGGACACACCCCCCGCCAGACACACACCCCCACCGGACACACCCCCCACCGGACACACCCCCCGGCCAGACACCCCCCCCACCAGACACACACCCCCACAGGACACCCCCCCCCCCACCAGACACACACCCCCACAGGACACACCCCCACCGGACACACCCCCCCACCGGACACACCCCCCGGCAAGACACACCCCCCCACCGGACACACCCCCCACCGGACACACCCCCCGGCCAGACACCCCCCCCACCAGACACACACCCCCACAGGACACCCCCCCCCCCACCAGACACACACCCCCACAGGACACACCCCCACCGGACACACCCCCCCACCGGACACACCCCCCGCCAGACACACACCCCCACCGGACACACCCCCCACCGGACACACCCCCCGGCCAGACACCCCCCCCACCAGACACACACCCCCACAGGACACCCCCCCCCCCACCAGACACACCCCCCCACAGGACACACCCCCACCGGACACACCCCCACCGGACACACCCCCCCTGCCAAACACACACCCCCGCCCGTCACACCCCCCGGCCAGACACACACCCCCGCCCGTCACACCCCCCGCCAGACACACCCCCACCGGACACACCCCCCCCGCCAGACACACCCCCCCGCCCGTCACACCCCCCGGCCAGACACACCCCCCCGCCCGTCACACCCCCCGGCCAGACACACCCCCACCGGACACACCCCCCCCGCCAGACACACACCCCCGCCCGTCACACACCCCCGCCAGACACACCCCCCCGCCAGACACACACCCCCACCGGACACACACCCCCACCGGACACACACCCACCGGACACACACCCCCACCGGACACACACCCCCACCGGACACACACCCCCACCAGACACACACCCCCACCAGACACACACCCCCACCGGACACACACCCCCACAGGACACACACCCCCACAGGACACACACCCCCACCGGACACACACCCCCACAGGACACACACCCCCACCGGACACACACCCCCACAGGACACACACCCCCACCGGACACACACCCCCACAGGACACACACCCCCACCAGACACACCCCCCCACCGGACACACCCCCACCGGAGACACACACCCCCACCGGACACACACCCCCACCAGACACACACCCCCACAGGACACACACCCCCACCGGACACACACCCCCACAGGACACACACCCCCACCAGACACACCCCCCCACAGGACACACACCCCCACAGGACACACACCCCCACCGGACACACACCCCCACAGGACACACACCCCCACCGGACACACACCCCCACCAGACACACACCCCCACAGGACACACACCCCCACCGGACACACACCCCCACCAGACACACACCCCCACAGGACACACACCCCCACCAGACACACCCCCCCACAGGACACACACCCCCACAGGACACACACCCCCACCGGACACACACCCCCACAGGACACACACCCCCACCAGACACACACCCCCACAGGACACACACCCCCACCGGACACACCCCCCCACAGGACACACACCCCCACCAGACACACACCCCCACCGGACACACACCCCCACCAGACACACACCCCCACAGGACACACACCCCCACAGGACACACACCCCCACCGGACACACACCCCCACCAGACACACACCCCCACAGGACACACACCCCCACCAGACACACCCCCCCACCAGACACACATCCCCACCGGACACACACCCCCACCGGACACACACCCCCACAGGACACACACCCCCACCAGACACACACCCCCACCGGACACACACCCCCACCGGACACACACCCCCGCCCATCACACACCCCCGCCCATCACACCCCCACACCCATCACACCCCCACACCCATCACACCCCCACACCCATCACACCCCCACACCCATCACACCCCCACACCCATCACACCCCCACACCCATCACAATCCCCAGCCCATCACACCCCCACACCCATCACACACCCCCGCCCATCACACACCCCCGCCCATCACACACCCCCGCCCATCACACACCCCTGCCTGTCACACACTCCCCCTCTCGTCACAACCCCCCGCCCATCACACACACGCACCCAGCCCATTACACTCACCCCCACCTGTCACACACTCCCGTCTATCACACACTCCCGCCCATCACACACCCCAGCCTGTCACACACCCCCGCCCGTCACACACCCCCACCGATCACACCCCCCCGCCTGTCACACCCCACCCCCCCGCTGATCACACCCCCCCCGCCCGTCACACCCCTCCCCACCCCGCCGATCACACCCCCCCGCCTGTCACACCCCACCCCCCCCCGCTGATCACACACCCCTGCCTGTCACACACTCCCATCTATCACACACCCCCACCGATCACACACTCCCCGTGCCCGACACACCCCCCCGTTCCACTATTCAGTATTGATATAAAGCAACCAGATTTGACAAATATTTTCAAAAAAAGCTGCAGATGCTGGAAATCTGAAACAAAACCAGAAAGGTCCACACCTGAAACTTTGGCCCAAAATTTGCTGCAGTTAGACTTGCCCTTGCTCGTTTAATTTCCATGAGTTCTTGCACTGGAAGTTACTGGAAGTGTGAGATGGAAACGGCATCTGGGATCTGTGTGAACAGGGCAAGCAACGGGGTATCTCCTTAACAAATCAGATTGAAGGATTGTGAAATTACAGCGCAAGGACTGAACAAGGAATTGTAAGTTAGAATAGTGAATTCAATGTCAAATCAGGTACAGAAAGAGAAATAAAGAGAGGGAAAGAAAGATTGGATTAAGAGAGAGAGAGAGAAAGAGACAGAAAGAAAAAGTAAAAAATAAGTTTTAATTTTAATTTTTTTAAAAACCTCCAACAACAATTAAAATCTGAAGGAATGAGACTCCACACGTGTAAAAGTTAATTTTCAGTACCAGTTTGATTGGCAGTAATTAAGACTTATCACGCCGTTAAAAAGGGTACTTATACTGAAATGGACAAGCCCTAACTTTGTGGCGAGTTTAGTTTGACTCTACCGTGTAAATACAGCCACTTCACGCCGTTCAATGCATTTCAGTGGTGAGGCAGACAGCGAGATACTGTTTCCACGAAGCTCATGGGGGAGCAGCTCATCTCGGACAGCAACTTTTGGATTTTCGGGTTTAACCTCGCACCTGCTCCTCGCCTGAAGTTGCTGTGCAATTTGCCCATAAATAACAGCGAGTGCCATTAGTCTCACCATTATTTTGACAGCAAAATCTGGGCCATTAACTCATCTGTCCTCTCCTCAGATACTGACTGCCCTGCTGAGCATTTCCAGCATTTTCTGTTTTTGACAAGTCTATTTGACTGTTTTGATCATTTCCTCTTATATGACACTTGGGAAAAGATGTACAATCACACAAGTGAAGAAGTTGACATGTATCTAAGTTTGCTGATGACATTAAGTTAGATGGCACAGTGAATAGTGTAGATAGGAGCAGAAAGTTGCAAAGGGACACTGATAGATTAAGTGACTGGGCATAACCGTAGCAGATGGAGTTTAATGTGGGGAAGTGTGAGGTCATCCGCTTTGGGCATAAGAAAGTTATTTCAGAGTATTTTCGAAATGGTGAGAAGCTAGGAACTGTGGATGTGCAGAAAGATTTAGGGGTCCAAGTACAGAAATCACTAAAAGCTGGTGGACAGGTACAAAAAATAATTAAAAAGGCTAATGGAATGTTGGCCTTTATATCAAGAGAGCTGGAATACAAAGGGATGGAAGTTATGTTACAGATGTACAGAGCTCTGGTTAGACCACATTTAGAGTACTGTGTTCAGTTCTGGACACCGCCCCTCAGGAAGGATATATTGGTCTTGGAGGGGGTGCAGTGCAGATTCACCAGAATGATACTGGGGCTAAAAGGGTTAAATTATGAGGACAGGTTCCATTGTCCAGGCTTGTATTCCCTTGAGTATAGAAGATTAAGGGGTGATCTAATTGAGGTTTTTAAGATGACTAAAGGAGTTGATAGGGTAGATAGAGAGAAACTATTTCCTCTGGTGGTTGAGTCCAGAACAAGGGGGCATAACCTTAAAATTAGAGCTAGGCCATTCAGGGGTGATGTCAGGAAGCACTTCTTCACACAAAGGGTAGTGGAAATCTGGAACTGTCTCCCCCAAAAAGCTGTTGAGGCTGGGGGCCAATTGAAAATTTCAAAACTGAGATTGATAGATTTTTGTTAGGTAAGAGTATTAAGGGATATGGAACCAAGTCGGGTAGATGGAGTTAAGATACAGATCAGCCATGATCTAATTGAATGGCGGAACAGGCTCGAGGGGCTGAATGGCCCCCACCCCTGTTCCGATGTTCCTATGTTCCATTCATTGTTTAGACTTTCTGTACTTCATGCCGAATTTACCATCACCAAGCTAGCTTTTCTAGTTTGTGAAATACAACTGCAGTCACTCAATGACCCCATATGGTAGAGTCCGCATTGAAGGTATTCTGACCAAAGGTTATGTCTCATTTAAATTATTTAGCGAATTTCTGTATGCAAACTTTCCCAAGGACATGGTGTAAATTCAGTGATGTCAAATTACATCTCCAGAGATGAATTACATTTTTAGTCACACGTCACAGTCAAAACTTCACCACGACCAGTTCTTGTTGTATTTGATAAGGACATTACAACCCATAATGAATCTTTAACTATATTAGTGAGGAACACGACCTCTGAAAACTATCACTCAGATGGGAGCTGATAGCGTTAAATTTTACTCTTTTAAAGTATAGCACTATATCACAAATGCATATCAAACCTTGGACAGCTGTAACTGAGGGTTTTATTTCTATATGGGAGCCATTGGAGAATTTGAACACATTTTTCAACTTTTGGTATTTATTACCAAGTGACAGAACTAAAAACATTACACTAGCAACATGACTTATTGCTGAATCAAGTGGCATTTGGTATTCAGTCAGCCTTGAGATTTCATACTTTCTAGGCACTTACTATTCTTTCAAGATACCAATCAGCAAGTATCACAAATGCATGGATTTACTTCTGAATTTTTAATCAAAGAACAGATGGTATCTTTTGATCCAAAGATTAAAGTTGTTTGTTTTAACGATTAATTCATTGATTGAAGGGGCTTGTTAATTGTATTTGGATCTCTAAAGACAAGCCTGTATTTTCCTTATGAATCCAGTCCAGCTCTACAGTTGCATGATGCACTTATTTGTGTTTTTGCATGTAGTACTGCCAAATTATATTTGAACATAAGTGTGTCTGAAAATCTCTGCTTCAAAAGAATTAAAAGGTTAAAAGCCAGAGTTTCAAAGTTTTCAGGAGCTCTTTTGGAATTCTGCTGCATGATCAAAGGACTTGGTTTAGTGCTCTGTTTCAGACGCAGTGTTCTAATATGTGATATTTCCATATACCAAAAGCAAAAGTGATATGAAAAAATCAAACCTATTAAATTTAACCTTGCCAGACACCAGGGGGTCAATTTTCGGATGGCCGAGCGGGTGTGTTCGTGGCGGGGGGGCTCCTAAAATTGGGAATTCCCGGAGCGAGTCTGGAGCCCGGCTCCAACCCGCCCACTTCCGGTTCCCCAATGACGTGAATCGATGTGCGCGCAGCCCCCCCCCGTGCGGGACTCCCACCTGCAATTAAGGCCGGCGGGATCCCACTTTAGATCATTATCTGGGTATTGAGGTCGTTGACAGACCTCATTAGTTGGAGATTTTAGGAGGATTCAGATCTTGGACGACCCAGAGCGTGTTTCCCATGCTGGGGGAAACACTCCCTGTTTAAACAGACGTGTTGCAGCCAGCAGCCAGTGGCAGCTGCAAAGGTCCATTTAACAGGTGTGGGGTTAAACCCTCATTCATTGCAGCAGGGCACTCTGTCACCTCAGACAAAGTTTTGCCCGCCACACCGTTATCTCCACACTCCAAATTATTAAATCATTCCCTAAACTCTGCTGTCCAAAAACATTTACCTACTTTGAAGACCCCCTCACACCCACACCATCAGGATGGGGGTGGGGGGTTCCATTGCTGCATTCATCATTCCATTGGAGGACGAGCAACATCATCAGCCTCGCCGGCCACGCCGTCCACCTCCACCACGTGGAGCTACACAACACAGTGCTGTGCAACAGGCACCTGCACAAAGTAGTCGTGCAACTACACATACACCCACTGTAGGGTGACCCAATGGGTGGCATCAAGGGTGTTCATGGAGAACCTCATGAAGGGGCATTATTGCACAAGCCAGTCAAGAATGGCCAAGACGTGGCAGTAGTGGTGACAATATAATATGCAATGTGAGTTGATCAGAAATCAAATATAGGTAAAAACCATGACAAACCCTCAAACACCCTTGTGCATCCCCTTCATGCTCACAACACGTTTGCCTTACGCTTCCCACTACACATATGTGATGCATGCCCTGTGGCTGCAGCACAGGTAGTGGCAGGTTGGGTGAGACTGACCATGAAAGAGGTGCATCAGAGGGTGAGTATGAGACAGAGCCATGACATTGCATGAGGATTGGGTTGAGTGGTAGTGGTGGGATGAGTACTGGTGAGTAAGTGCAGGTAAGATGAGGATGAGCTTTGAGTGGGTGTGAGGAGTGATGTGATAGAGTAGTGTTAGCAGTGCAGAAGGAGATGTGGGGTGGGGGCGGTGATGTGGCAGACGGAATGTAGGGGAATGAGTAAGTGTACTCACTTCGGCTGACCTACTTAGGTCATTGAAGCGCCTCCTGCACTGTATGCAGGTGGGCAATATGTTGGTGGTGCTGGTGACCTCCTCTGCCACCTCGAGCAAGGCCTTCGTGGTGGCAGAGGCAGGCCACTTCCTCCCGTCCGCCGGGGAGAAGATCTCTGTCCTCCTCCTCCTCCTCACCCCATCCAGTAGGACCTGGAGTGAGGCATCATAAAATCTGGGAGCAGCCTTCCCCCTGGGTTTTTCCATTCTGTAATTTTGGCTCCTTTCTGCAGCATCAGTCAGTGGAAGACTGCCCCTTTAAATAGGGCTCCTCCAGCTGACAGCCTATGATGCGGGTGCGCAGTCCGCCCGCTGCGCAGCTTTCCAGCGTGAAACCCGGAAGCCAAGGTGAGTGGCTTCAATTTACTTACGATCGCGTGGGGAACCCACTGATTTTACTGGGCGGGTTACCCACGCGCCCAGTCGACCCCCCTCTGGCAACCCGCCTCCCTCCTAATATCAGGCCCCAGGACTTTGCTTAGTGAACTCAGTCGTTTGGGTGTCATATTCATAAAGTGTACTTTATTACAGTGTTTAGTTATAAATGCATTTATTAGTGGCTTTAGTTTGTTAAAACAGTAGTGTATCTTTAGTACAAGCTGAATCCAGTAAACAGATTACTACCAATAAGGCGATTGTTAATCCTTGGGATAGGGCAAATTGACAATGTCTCCTAATCATAGGAACATAGGAACAGGGGTAGGCCATTCAGCCCCTCAAGCCTGTTCCGCCATTGAATTAGACCATGGCTGATCTGTACCTCAATTCCATTTATCTGCCTTGGTTCACTGTTAAACATTTAAAAACTGAAATTGGCTGTATATAAAAAAAACTTGCAATAATAAAATTAAGAACCAGAACAAACATCAATAATGAAGGCGCTTGAATTGGGCCATTTTGGTTTCATTAAGTAATATCCAAATTTTCCTCAGTTAAGAATATTTTGGATTCAAAATGGCTTCCTCAGAGACAATCAAAATCTGCATCTGTGTTTGATCACCGTCTCTGTAAGGTCATGTCAAGTCTGTGTAACAAAGCTAGTTTTCTCAAAATGCTATAAAACATATTTATTTACCTTGTTATTACCCGGTAGACTAGTGAGAGACAGGGAATTCATCTCTGGTGAACTCATTGCAACAACTGGTCCATGGAAATTTAGCGACAAAGTATTTATCCATTTTTTCCTGGGAGTGTTGTGAGATTCATCAGTCTTGAGGAGGAAGTTTCAACATCTAATAGTGGGGAGTGTGTTTGACAGACTAATCAGAAATAGAAAGATCGATTTGCATTTGCCTTCTGATGATGAATGGATAATAAGTGATTTATTTTTCTTTTGTCGTATAGCCAACAATTTAATCAAATCCCTTGGCATCAGTGGAAGCTTTTGTACTGTCCCTTGGGAGATCGGTTTGGATATTCAGAGTTAATTTCTCAAAACATTCTAACATTTGAATCTCCAAAGTAGAATTGAAAGCAAAGTTCCAAAGAATGTCATTTTATTTTGACTCCCAGCAACTGGTTCTTTCTTAAAAAAAAAGTAGGAGTAAATTCACATGAAATAACATCATAATTTACTGTCACAGTGGTCTCCATCAAAATAATGAAATACAAAATATATATCTTAAAATACAGTAATATTTAAGAATCCACTTATACTTGTTAGGTTGGCTTGCTTTGTAATGTGGTCACTTGAGAGTTAGAAGGTTGATTCAATACAGATGAGCACATAATTCAGGCTGACACTCCAGTGCTATACTGAGGGAGTGCAGCACTGCCAGAGGTGCCGTCTTTTGGATGAGACGTTAAACTGTGCCCCTTTATGCCTGCTCAGGTGAATGTAAAAGATCCCACGGCACTATTTCGAAGAAAAGCAGGGAAGTTCTCCCGGAGTCCTGGCCAACATTCCACCCTTAACCAACATCACAAATCATTCATTTATATGCTGTTTGTTGGATCTTGCTGTGCACAAACTGGTTGCTTAATTTGCCTGCATAACAAGAGTAACCCATTGTTTGCAAAGTGCCTCAGAATGACCTAAAGATGTGATAACGTGCTTTATAAACGCAGGTTCTTTATTGTGCCTATAATAATCGATATGCACCTGTGCGATGGCAGATCAGAGTGAACACAACAGTGACCCACTTTGTTCACTTGTGAGAAGAAAGCACTTTTGGATTCACAAAGAAATAGTCCGTGCATTTCCTCAACTCTTCTAATCACAGCTCTGTTGGCAAGAACCAGTTTGCCCTTACTCCAACTTTCTCAACTGAAGCCAACAACAATTTGCATTTATATAGCGCCTTTAACGTAGTAAAACGTCCCAAAGTGCTTCACAGGAGCGCTATCAGACAAAATTTGACACCGAGCCACATAAGGAGTTACTAGGACAGGTGACCAACTTGGAGCGTCTTAAAGTGGGATAGAGAGGTAGAGAGGTGGAGAGGATTAGGGAGGGACATTTTAGACATTTGATGTTGTGGACACAGCCATTGGTAGTACATACCTCCCAATTCACCCTTAAAACTGGGATAGATACATGTGCAGGTATTTTACTTTCAAAGGAGGTAGTCCATTAGTTTATCCAAAACACCACTCTGAAACTACAAAAAACCTTTGGGTGTTCTTTGACACAGAACATCTGTGTGAGTTTAGAGTCATTGTTTTTTTTCCCATGGATTGCACAGTTTATTATTCTGTGTGACATAATTCCACAGACTGCCCCAGCGTGACCCCTCCTGTTCAGGAAAACAACCTAACAATCATTAAAAGAAATGAATAGATGAATAGTTTCATACCTACCCTGCCGAGATTAAAATGTATATTCTGCTAGCTTAATGTATTTGTAGGTAATGGGTAAATCATGATATGTAATAGGTTGTGACCTCAACAGTAGTAAGTTTACAGTAAATAATGTTGTGGTTTAATTTGAATGACACAGTGGCTGAAAGGGTTAAATTATAAGGACAGGTTGCATAAACTTGGTTTGTATTCCCTCGACTATAGGAGATTGAGGGGCAATCTGATCGAGGTGGTTAAAATGATGAAAGGATTCGACAGTGTCGAAACAAAAAAACTGTTTCCTCTGGTGGTGGAAACAAGAACAAGGGGACATAATCTTAAAATTAGAGCTAGGCTGTTCAGGAGTGAAGTTAGGAAGCACTTCTTCACACAAAGTGTAGTGGAAATCTGGAACTCTCTCGCCCAAAAGACTGTGGATGCTGGGGGACAGTTGTAGCTTTCAAGACTGAGAGCGATAGATTTTTGTTGGTTAAAGGTATCCAGGAATATGGAGCTAAGGCAGATAAATGGAGTCGAGGTACAGATCAGCCATGATCTAATTGAATGACAGAATGGGCTTCAGGAGCTGAATGGTCTATTCCAGTTCCCCAATGTTCCTATGTTCTATCCCTGGTCTGTATGACGTGGAGACAGAGGCCTGGATATTCCTCCAGGGCCGCTCCACTTTAGCTCAAAGTTGATGACCCCGTCCTTCTCACGATGTGCGCACCACTTGCAAGGCTGGCATTTATTGCCCATCACTAGAGACACAACCGAGTGGCTTGTTAGGCCATTTGAAAGGGTAGTTAAGAGTTAACCACGTTGGTGTGGGACTGGAGTCACATATAGGCCCAGACCGGGTAAGGACGGCAGGTTTCCTTCCCTAAAGGATATTAGTGAACCAGTTGGGTTTTTATGACAATCTAACAGCTTCAGTGTCATTAGACTTTTCGTTAGAATAAAACCAAAGTTAAAAGGACATTAGTCCCTAGTGCCCCATCTCGAAAGGGGTTTAAGAACTTAAGAACTAGGAGCAGGAGTAGACCATACAGCCCCTTGAGCCTGCTCCGCCATTCAATCAGATCATGGCTGATCTTCAACCTTAACTCCACTTTCCTGCCGGAAGTAGAGGGAATTAGGGGTTACGGGGAGCGGGCATGAAATTGGACATGAATTTAGATTTGAGGTTAGGATCAGATCAGCCATGATCTTATTGAATGGCGGAGCAGGCTCGAGGGGCCGATTGGCCTACTCCTGCTCCTATTTCTTATGTTTTTATGTTCTTATCCCCATATCCCTTGGTTCCCCTAGAGTCCAAAAATCTATCGATCTCAGCCTTGAGAATACTGAGCATCCTCAGCCTTCTGGGGTTTCCTACTTACATTCCCTAACTTCAGAGATATAAATCCTACAGTGCAACAGAATCAACACTGATTATTCTATCCGAAGTGATACTTCCCAATGCAGAGTACATGTTTATCCCATCGCTTCTGTAATCAGCTTCATTTGATTGAGAACAAAGTGCTACAGTTCGTGGATGCAAAGCACAAAGCACGTCTTCATCATCAGAAGGATTGATGTTCTTTTTGCAATCGTTTCCTTCATGACTTTTGGTTAATTGTAAATCTTTGTTCATAATTCAAGAAATATTAAAAATCTTCATCCACCCGAGGTGTCTGTGATGTTCCAAATCCTGAAAATCAGATGGAAATACTATTTGTGTATTGTAAACCAGTTCTAAAACTAGGGGTCATAAAGATAAGATGGTCACTAATAAATCCAATAAGTAATTCAGGAGAAACTTCTTTACTCAGAGAGTGTTGAGAAGGTGGAACTTGCTACCACATGGAGTAGCTGAGACGAATAGCATAAATGCATTTAAGGGGAGGCTAGATAAACACATGAGGGAGAAAGGAATAGAAGGATATGTTGATAGGGCTAAATGAAGTAGGGTGAGAGGAGGCTCGTGTGGAATATAAATATCGGCATAAACCCGTTGGGCCGAATGGCCTGTTTCAGTGCTGTAAATTCTATGTAAACAAGGGACACTAGAGATTCTGTGACACCATTTTATAGTTGTCTGACCCCCATGGCTGGTTCCACCACTCACATGTACCAAACGATGGGAAGTGTCCTTTGGGAAGTCGCCCCAGGACATTAAGCCCGAGCCAGCATTACAAATCGGAGTTACAAAAAATAATATTTTGGGATACAGTACGTGAGTAATTTGAGACATGACATATGGTAAGTGTAACATGCTTGGGAGGAACAGGTGACTTTGGACCTATGGTTCCCAAAACTCTCCACCACTGGGTGTTTTCCTCACCTCAGGTCTGGGTCAGTTGTAGACTAATTGATAGAGATTGATTGCCATGATTAGTCAACAACTCCATTATCATTGTATCATGTGACTACCAGGATGGTAGAAGGTGAACTAGATGGACATTAATCTTTTCGCATCCACCAATTCCCATGTTCCTATGTCACTCCTACAAGGTTTGCCCCATTGGGAGTAGCTTTAGAAGAAGGGTTTGAGTTGAAGACATGTTGTGCATCACATTTGAACAAAAGTTACCTCTTGCATGTTGATGGTCTTTCATTCTGGTAACTTTTATTCAACCTTTCAATGTTTCCTGCTTTAATCCTACATTTTTCCAACTTTTATCCCTTCCATTCTTCATTCACTCCATCCAGCCATCGATACCGTCTATCTATTATGTATTTTTCATTCTTTAAACTCTTTGGGCTATAAATTGGGCCATGTAACACCCGTTGTGTAGGTGCTACACAGCCTCCTATGGATTCAAAATGGCATCTGGAATGCGCGCGCACGCTTCTAGCGTGATGAGCACCAGACGCCATCTTGGTAAAGTCATTTGCACATGCGCAGATAATGAACGCCGGCAGCATGTAATGTAGGGAGAATATGCATTAGATTAGTGTGCAATGCTGATTTAAAGGGACAGATGAGATTTTGGAACTCAACGCTCCAGCCAATGCACTGTCTTAATCACGCACAGCTGAACAGCTTGGAAGATCCCACGCCAGCGCTATTTAAAGGGATCATGCAGGTATTGCAGGTTAGTTGCAGGATTATTGCTTCTGGCTGCTGATGCATTTGTACGTGTTTGTTGAAGCTTCCTATACTTGGAGAAAGTAGCAACATTATATAGAGAGTGGTCTGGCAGGTCCTGCATTACTGTTGGTGGCATTTACAACAATGTGCTGAACAAGATTTCTGGCATACATATGTGGCCTGCTAGGGATCCCACTGGGCATTGAGCACGACTGGGAGCATGCAGAAAGGCCATGCAGAGCAGGTCAAGCTGCGAGGAGAGGGAGGAGGAGGAGGCGCAGGGCACTGAGCAGGAGGCCATATCCAAAGAGGGCCTTCAGGGACCAATTCTCTTACCTCAACCTGAATGAAGATCAGTGCACCCGACGGCTACGGTTCACGAAAGAGGTCGTGATGGAAATTTGTCAACTGCTGCAGGCACAACTGCAGCATCAGAGCAGGACAAGGACAGCGTTGCCTGTGGCTGTGAAGGTAACCGTGCCGCTGAACTTCTACGCCTCTGGATCCTTTCAGGCCGCTGCTGAAGATATGTGCAACCATCTCGGAGTTTCTAGTGCATTACTGCATAAGGGAGGTCACTGAGGCTCTGTCCGAGCTGCACAACAGATTCATAATGTTCCCTCTTGACAGAGAGCAGCAGAATGAGTGAGCACGAGGTTTGCTTGTATTGCAGGCTTCTCCATGGTGCAGGGTGCCATTGACTGCACGCATATTGCCAGGCGTGCTCCACATCACAACTCGGCCATCTTCATGAACAGAAAGGGATTCCACTCCCTCAATGTACAGCTGCTGTGCGACCACACGCAGCACATCATGCAGGTCAATGCCCGCTACCCTGGCAGCAGTCATGACACCTCCATTACACGGCAGTCCAACGTCCCACCTATCTTTCAACCAGCAGGGCAAGACAAAGGCTGGCTGCTGGGCGAGAAGGTCTATCCCCTCATGAGGTGGCTCATGACTCCGGTCAGGAACGCACGCACATGTGCAGGGCAGGCCTACAATGAGAGCCATGCGGCCACAGGAAACGTCATCGAGCACACCGTAGGCATCCTAAAGCAACACTTCCGCTGCCTGGACCGTTCTGGAGGAGTCCTGCAGTACTCAGCTGAGTGGGTATCAAGATCCGTCGTTGTATGCTGTGTGCTGCACAACCTCGCCCTTATAAAAGGACAGCCCTTGCCATCGCCTATCCGGCAAGACCCTGAGCCAGAGACAGAGGAAGAGGAGGAAGAGGAGGAGGAGGAGGAGGAGGAGGAACTGGAGGAAGAGGAGGAGGAGGAGGAAGAGACAGAGGAGGAGGAGATGGAGGAGGAAGTCGAGGAAGAGGCAAGGAGGCAACAATGTGCACAGTTCCTGTTTGCCAGGACTCTGCATGATCACTTTATTCATGAGTGATATCAGTAACCTCAACGACACCTCCCCATTCACCAACAGTCCTTCACTCCTCACCTTTCCTCTCCCACAGGACCATCAAATCGTCCTCTTTATGATTACACATTGCTTCCTCCCACAACTCATCGTATAAATAAAAACCACCACCAACAGCGATGTCAAATAAATTTATAAACCAACACATGAAATGATGTATACAACGTTACACTATTCACCCTGTGCATTCTCTTAGAGCCTGTCGTTCGTGTGCCTTTACCTTTCCTAGTGCTCCTACGAGGTGCATCGCAGTGGCTGGAGCATGGGTGGTGGAAGGCTACTGACCTTCAATGGAGGAGCGTGCAGATGGCCTTGGAGGATGGCCTCGAGCAGCTCTGGGCCGGGAGGGCCTGGTTTCAGACTGCACCATCTCAGCCTGGGCTGCAGCAGCCTGGCCTGGCTGACTGACAGGCAACTGGCAGAGTGGCAGGGGTGGGAGCAGGAATGCTGTCATCCTGAGAGAGGACAGCAGGTCCGACTGCCATGGCGCCACTGCCACTCTCCCGGGGTGGGGCCTCAGCAATCCCGGTGATCTGCTGGAGAACAGATTGCTGGAGTGCTGTGACGCCCTGGAAGCCTCATTCCACAATGGCTCCTAGATGCATGATAGCAGCAATCTGAGCCTGTAACACAGCAGTCTGAGCTTCCAAAGCAGCAGTCTGAGCTCCAAATGAAGCATGCTGACCTTTGATGGCAGCTGTTTGTTCTGCAATGGAAGCTGAGGCATCGGTCATCGGATGCTGTATCATGGTGGGTTCCACAGATGTCCTGATGGAGGTGACCACCTGTTACATGTGGGAAAGGATGGGCTGAAAGATCTGTGCTAGGCCCTGTGCCAAGTTGGAGCTGGAGTCCTCGATGGTCCTTGATATTGTGCACAGGCTTTCTAGCAGGCTTTCCAGTGCACCAAGCAGTTAGTTGTGTGCACCCATCAGCCGTCTTCTGTAGCCTGGCCCATCGAAGTCACCATCTGACTCGTCGGCAGCGGAACTAGTGAGCGGCCTCGCCCTCCAGCGAGCTGGCACCTGTGGTATCCGTTCTCCCCGCCCCGGCTCCTGCACACTTGTGCCCAGTGTCTCACCACGTGCAGATCCCTCCTCTAACCCAGCCTCTAAACGACGCGCAGTGTCAGTGTCTGTGCTGGTGGATGCGAGTGTCAGATCGAGTGTCACCGTCCTCCTCCTCCTCCACCTCGGACGGTGCCGGCTCCAGTTCTCGGGTATCTGCAATGATTAGGTATGCAGAGACCCTCATCGTTGATACCTTCAGCACCGCCAGTGGCCACGGCCGCAGCGACGGCCCGCCCAATGATCCCCAGCACTGTCTCCTCCATGGGGGTGAGGGCGTGTAGCTGTGCCTGTCCTCAGTCCATTCTTAGCTGCTGCCGGCTGTTATGCTCCACCTTCACCTGCAAGACAAATGGAAGTATGGCAGTGAGCGTCCTGCAAGGTATTTGGGTAATGTGCCTGTCATGGTTGAATAGCTCCCATGTGTGACCTGTGAGTTGCGGGTGTGTGGATTGCGGGAGTGGTACTGTGTGAGGGTGAGATGCAGCATCTGAAGTGCAGCGTTGCGTACGGATGGGAAGCGTTTGTTGGTGGGTGGGTGATGGGGGGTATCATGCGTGGAGCAGTGGTGCAGTTGGTAGGATGTGCCACTTGATACTTGCATTCACTCACCTTCACCACTCATGTCAAATCATTGAACTTTTTCTGACACTGCATCCACGTGCAATGCTCCTGGCATTCACTTCAGGGCCACTTCCTCCCACTTCTGCCACAGCTGGTGTCTGGAGGGTCTCCTGCCACCCTGTGGATACAAGACGGCCCTCCATGTGTCCACCTCCTCCACCAAGTCCTTCAGTGCGTCATCGGAGAATCTCGGTTCACACTCTCTTGCAGGTCCAGTCATTGCACTTGTCCTCCTCCACCAATTGCATTAGCAGTGAACCTCCCCTTTAAGAGGTGCAGGCTGCCTTTAAGTAGTGCTGGTCACGCCCCATATCGGGCCCCCTGCTGGTGTGTGCAGCCACTCAGCAGCGCAGGTAGGCACTGGCTGCACGTAGAAATCATGGAGATGATCCACAGCATGAATCTCATGTGCTGCCTGCATCTCAACGGTTAATCACGCACTGCCACCCCCGCGCCCAGATTCAGGGGTTATCCAATTTAACCCATAATAGTTTTTATTCTTTACGGTAGGCCTACGGAGTCATTTCACCTGCACTAAGAAACATGAATATGAAAGAACTGATGTTATTTCCACTCCTGCACTGGAAAGGGAGAAACTACCGATTTGGAAATAAACTCCACCAGCCCAGGCTCTCAAAGTTGCTTGTGATAGCATCCAAAAAAAAAATCAAAATTGTCGGACAATCTATTAGTAAGGCTCTGGCTATTGGATTTCTGCAACGATTGTCTTGCCACGTAATGGCACTTAGAATCATAGAATCATACAGCGCAGAAGGAGGCCATTCAGCCCATCGTGCCTGTGCCGGCTCTTTGAAAGAGCTATCCAATTAGTCCCACTCCCCCTGCTCTTTCCCCATAGCCCGGCAAATTTTTGACTTATCAAGTATATATCAAATTCCTTTTTGAAAGTTACTATTGAATCTGCTTCCACCACCCTTTTAGGAAATGCATTCCAGATCAGAACAACTCGCTGCGTGAAACAATTTCTCATCATCTCCCCTCTGGCTTTTTCGCCATTTATCTTAAATCTGTGTCCTCTGGTTACTGACCCTCCCACCAGTGGAAACAGTTTCCCTCCATCTACTCTATCAAAACCCCTCATAATTTTGAACGCCTCTATTAAATCTCCCCTTAACCTTCTCTGCTGTAACTTGTGCCAACGAAAGCTTTGAAAATTTGAAGAGTGCTTTTTGACGGGTTTCTGCAGTGGGACGCGCCATTCGTTCTTAGAGTCGCTGCACAGCTGGAACAGATTCTGCCCTTTAACTGAATGGAAGGAAAATCAGGAGGGTTCTGGTACAGGTGTGTAACCCTCCCCGCCCGATCCCCCGCCCAGCTAATAATTCACACCCAAGCAGCACAGACAATAATCGACCCTGTTGTGTTTGCACAGGTTTTTACTTTGAAAATGGTCTGCAGACACCAAATGTTTGCAACAGTATTTTTGTTCGATTAAAGGGCTTGAAATTTAGTGCTCGTATTTATTTGGGCAGATATTTTATTTGACATCTTCCCATTCTCCTTCCTTATGCCTTCCCAATCCACCTACCTACCCAAATCCAGCAGCCAGGCAGATAACCTGTTCTCAGGCGTCTACCTATGCCACCTGGGCCAGATGTGTAGAAACATAGGAACAGGAGGAGGCCATTCAGCCCCTCGAGCCTGCTCCGCCATTCAGTTAGATCATGGTTGATCTGTACCTCAACTCCATTTAAATGTCTTAGTTCTGTATCCCTTGATACCCTTACCTAACAAAATTCTATTGATTTCAATCTTGAAAGCTCCAATTCTCCCAGCGTCCACAGCCTTTTGGGGGACAGAGTTCCAGATTTCTACGACCATTTATATGAAAAGGTGCTTCCTGATTTCACTCCTGAATGGCCTGGCTCTAATTTTAAGATTATGTCCCATTGTTCTTGATTCCCCCCACCAGAGGAAATAGTTTCTCTGCATCTACCCCATCCCTCAGTCTTCTATACTCAAGGCAATACAAGCCAAAGTAAGAGCCAGTACATTGCCTCACCTGATTACTGGCTCTCATTTCCCAAATGTTTTACCTCATAGAAACATAGAAAATAGGAGCAGGAGTAGGCCATTCAGCCCTTCGAGCCTGTTCCGCCATTCAATATGATCATGGCTGATCCTCCATCTCAATACCATATTCCCGCTCTCTCCCCATACCCCTTGATGTCTTCTGTGTCTAGAAATCTATCTAGCTCCTTCTAAAATATATTCAGTGACTTGGCCTCCACAGCCTTCTGTGGTAGAGAATTCCACAGGTTCACCACCCTCTGAGGGCAGAAATTTCTCCTCATCTCAGTCCCAAATGTCCGACCTGATATCCTGAGACTGTGACCCCTCGAACTGGACCCCCCGCCCCAGCCAGGGGAAACATCCTCCCTGCATCCAGTCTGTCTAGCCCTGTCAGAATTTTATATGTTTCAATGAGATCCCCTCTCATTCTTCTAAATTCGAGTGAATTCAGGCCCAGTCGACCCAATATGACAGTCCTGCCATCCAAGGGATCAGTCTGGTGAACCTTCACTGCACTCCCTCTATGGCAAGTATATCCTTTCTTAGGTAAGGAGACCAAAACTGCACACAATACTCCAGGTGTGATCTAACCAAGGCCCTGTATAACTGCAGTAAGACATCCTTGCTCCTGTACTCAAATCCTCTTGCAATGAAGGCCAACATACCATTAGCCTTCCTAACTGCTTGCTGCACCTGCATGTTTGCTTTCACCCAGGTCCATTTGTACATCAGCATTTCCCTATCTAGCACCATTTAAATAATACTCTTCCTTTCTGTTTTTCCTTCTGAAGTGGATAACTTCACGTTTATCCACATTATATTGCATCTGCCATGTATTTGCCCACTCACTCAACTTGTCTAAATCGCCTTGAAGCCTCTTTGCATCCTCCTCACAACTCACGATCCCAGCAAGCTTGGAAATATTACACTTGGTTCCCTCATCCAAATCATTGATATATATTGTGAATAGCTGGGGCCCAAGCACTGATCCCTGCGGTACCCCACCAGTCACTGCCTGCCACCCCAAAAAAGACCCATTTATTCCTACTCTCTGTTTCCTGTCTGTTAACTAATTTTCAATCCATGCCAGTATATTACCACCAATCCCATGTGCTTTAATTTTGCACACTAACCTCTTATTTGAGACTTTATCAAAGGCCTTCTGAAAATTCAAATAAACCACATCCACTGGTTCTCCCTTATCTATTCTACCAGTTACATCCTCAAAAAAACCCCAGTAGGTTTGTCAAACATGATTTCCCTTTCATAATACCATGTTGACATTATCTAATCCCGTTGATATTTTCTAAGTGTCCTGTTATCACATCCTTTATAATAGACTCTAGCATTTTCCCTACTACTGATGTGAGGCTAACCGGTCTGTAGTTCCCTGTTTTCTCTCTCCCTCTTTTTTCAAATAGTGGGGTTACATTTGCCACCCTCCAATCAGCAGTAACTGTTCCATAATCTATAGAATTTTGGAAGATGGCAACTAATGCAACCACTATTTCCATGGCTACTCTGGGATGCAGATTATCAGGCCCTTGGGATTTATCGGCTTTCAGTCCCATTAATTTCTCCAGCACTATTTTTTTACTAATACTAATTTCCTTTAATTCCTCCTTCTCACTAGTCCCTTGGTTCCCTCGCATTTCTGGGAAGTTATTTGTGTCCTCTTCCGTGAAGACAGAACCAAAGTATTTGTTTAATTGCTCTGCCATTTCCTTGTTCCCCATTATACATTCTCCCGTTTCTGACTGTAAGGGATCTACATTTGTCTTCACTAATCTTTTTCTTTTTACATAGTTGTAGAAGCTTTTACAGTCCACTTTTATGTTCCTTGCAAGTTTACTCTCATACTCTATTTTTCCCCTCTTAATCAATCTCTTGGACCGTTTTTGCTGAATTCTAAACTGCTCCCAATGCTCAGGCTTGCTACTTTTTCTGGCAACTTTATATGACTCCTCTTTGGATCTAATACTATCCTTAATTTCTTTTGTTAGCCATGGTTGGGCCGCTTTTGCTTTTGTGTTTTTGCGCCAGATAGGAATGTATAATTGTTGCAATTCATGCATTCGTTCCTTAAACTTTAGCCATTGCCTATCCACCGTCATGCCTTTTAATGAAGCTTCCCAATCTATCATAGCCAACTCACTCCTCATACCTGCGTAGTTGCCTTTGTTTAGATTTAGGATCCTAGTTTCGGATTGGACTACTTCACTTTCCATCTTAATGAAGAATTCTATCATGTTATGGTCACTCTTCCCTAAGGGACCCCGCACAACAAGATTATTAATTAACCCCTTCTCAATGATTAATACCCAATCTAGGATAGCCTGTTCCCTGGTTGGTTCCTCAATATTCTGGTCTAAAACATAATCTCGTACACACTCCAGGAATTCATCCTCCACAGTATTACCTCCTCTCAGTATCTATTCCAGATCATCCATCTAAAGTGAGTAAGAGGAATCATATGGAAGACTCTATGGTTCAGAATTTCAATTTAAGTAGTGCAACAGGGAGAAAAAAGGGGGTAGAAATTGGTTAGTGTCCACCTACGGGTGTGAAATGGGCGGAGCGACTGCAATGCATGCCCGAAGAGATCGGTAAGAGAATCTCCTGAAATTGGGCCTCGGGCCTCATCTTAATAATAATCGCACCTCCGGAGGCAGCTCACCAGTCGCCTTGAGTCGGCTGCCTTGGCACTCCTGCTCCACAAAGAAGTAAGTTTAAAAAGATTTACTGACTTGGTGGCCATGAGCAGTCCCTTTAAAGACAGCTTGTTAGGCCCTCATTAACATATTCAAGGGACCTAACGCCTGCCTTAGGTGGCCGCAAGGGACGCTTATGGAGTTTGCCAAAAGATAATTTGACTTTGGCTATTCTGCAGGATGCTTCTTTATCTAAATTGGTACCAAATTGGCAATCTCACTCAGAGACTGTAGGATGAATGATGTGGCAGATGAAAAGAATGCTGCACCATATGGCAGTAGGATGTGTTTTCAAAGGCTGAGGAATATTACTGTTAGTTGGTTAATTAAGAAAGAAGAAAGAAAGAATTTGCATTTATATAGCACCTTTCATGACCTCAGGACATTCTAAAGCTGCTCGTCAGCCAATGAATTACTTTTGACGTGTAGATACTGTTGTAATGTAGGAAACGCGGCAGCCAATTTGTGCACAGCAAGCTCCCATGAACAACAATGTGATAATGACCAGATAATCTGTTTTAGTGATGTTGGTTGAGGGATAAATATTGACCAGGACACCGGGGAGAACTCTCCTGCTCTTCTTCGAAATGGTGCCATGGGATCTTTTACATTCACCTGAGAGCGCAGACAGGGCCTTGGTTTAATGTATCGTCCGCATGATGGCTCAACCAATAAATGCACTTCCCTGTGTGGTGCCGTCGTACAGATAAGAAAGGTCTAAAGTCCGATATCTGGTTTGAGTGAACCAGTGTAATGGTAGGAGAGATTGAATTGGCCTCAGAGTACAGGACTGTCCAATAGATTTCATCAGAACGGAGATCAGGAAGAGCATCCAGGACAGTGAATTTGGAGCTTAGAAGGAACAATTTGGAAAAGTTCCAAGGAACATTACTCTTGTAGTATCGATTAAACAGAGAAAGACAAAGTAAAAACTACAATACAGCGCCAAGTTTGTGCTCTGGAGGTAAGAGAAGGATTGCTTATTCGATGATGGACTTTTTTTTGTACCTTGTCCAGGAGTGTGAATGAGATGCTAGAGGTACATTCTAAGATACAGAGAAATTTTTAATTATTGGAGGACTTGGGCTTTACAGAGCGGAATATTAAGGTTTGAACGAAAGAGGAAACAAAGCTTCTTGGATGCAATGAAAGAGATGTATGTGTCCCATGTGAGGTCAGAGGAAATTGTGAGACCAAGAATATGGAATCATAGAATCATAGAATAGAAGCACAAAACGAGGCCATTCAGCCCATCATGCCTGTGCCGACTCTTTGAAAAAGCTATCCAATTAGTCCCACTCTTTCCCCATAGCCCTGCAAATTTTTCCCTTTCAAGTGTTTATCCAATTCCCTTTTGAAAGTTATTATTGAATCTGCTTCCACCGCCCTTTCAGGCAGCGCATTCCAGATCATAACAACTCGCTGTATAATAAAATTCTCCTCATCTCGCCTCTGATTCTCTTGTCAATTACCTTAAATCTGTCTCCTCTGGTTACTGACCCTTCTGCCGCTGGAAACAGTTTCCCCTTATTTACTCTATCAAAACCCTTCCTGATTTTGAACACCTCTATTAAATCTTCCCTTAACCTTCTTTGCTCTAAGTAGAACAACTCCAGCTTCTCCAGCCTCTCTGTGTAATTGGAGAGATGACAAAGAACCAAGGGTGGAGGCAACAAAGGCAAAGATGATAACTAGGTTAGAAAAAAATTCAAAGTTGCTGATTCTGATTGTTATCTGGTGATATTTTAGAAATGCAAGTGGTAAAAAAATAATGATCCAACCACCACTTTCCATTCCTGCTAAGATGATAGTGTTCGATGTTGTGGAATTACTTTTGATCATATATACTTCAAAATTCCCAATTTCTCCATTCCTCACACATCTAGTCTGAGGGAGAAATTTAATCAAAATCACACATTCCTGCTGATCAAAATTGCATTCAGTCTTGAAAATGTGACCTTATCAGCTCCTCGTTGCACTTGTTAGAAGAATGATAATGATTACCAAGACAGATGTCAGCCAGGTGCTTATTTCATGTGTCTGCTCGATGAAGGAAGCATCTCACAGCAGTACAAAAAGTGTTGGCTGGAAGTTGATTTAATTAAACGTCGGGAAACTCTTTGGGCTCGATTTTAGGGTCGGGTTACCTGCGGGTTTCCAGCGGGGGGGCCCCGAAAATCCCGATCTCCGATCACGTGACCGGATTCGGACGAAATCCCGGCCACTTCCGGGTACCGCGCTGACGTGCGGGGCTGCGCGCGCAAGCCCCGCTGGTGGGAATCCCGCAGGCAATTAAAGCCAGCGGGGTTCCACTTGAGAGCACTTAACTTGCTCGTTGTGGTCAGTTAATGAGCTGAAGCAGCTGTCAAAAGAGGAAGTGTGGGATTTTACGGTCAAAGCAGTCAGTTTCCCACACTGGGGGAAACAGGACCCTTCAAACCAGGCGTGTTGCAGCCAGCAGCCTGTGCCAGGTGCCAAGGTGCGCTCCACGGGGTAGCGCCCTCACCCACGCAGGAGGCCACCGCGTCACATAGGGCAACCCCTGCCCTCCACCAACCCCCGCCAAGCCAGAGGACAGACCGACACGAAACCGCAGCCCCAGTCCGAGGACCCACCCACCTACCCTGCACAACCCCTCACACCAACACCTGCCAGATGGGTGGTGCGTTGACATCGTCGGAGGACGAACAGGATGACCAGCCCCAGCAGCCTCGCAGTCCACGCCGTCCGCCTCGGAGAGGTGGGGCCCCCCAACACGGTGCTGCGGCACACCCACCTGCACAGCAGGAGGGAGGGCAACCGCAGAGAGAGATGCGTCGCAGGAGGCACTACCCTCCGCACAGGGTGTACAGAGCGAGGCTCAGCTTCATGGACCTCTCCGAGGAGCAGTGCATACGGAGGCTCAGAGTCAATCGCCAGGTAGTCGCCGACATCTGCAGCCTCCTTAACGACGAGCTGCTCCCTGATGGACCAAGCAGCATCTTCTTACCTGTCGCCGTCAAAGTCACCACTGCCCTCAACTTCTTCGCATCCGGTTCCTTCCAGGGTGCCACCGGGGACATCACCGGGGTCTGTCAGTCCTCTGCACACAAGTGCATAAGGCAGGTCACCGATGGGTTGTTCCGCAGGGCCTCCCACTACATCAACTTCGCCATGGACGAGCGCAGCCAGATGGAGAGGGCGGTTGGATTCCATGCCATGGCCGGCTTCCCACGGGTGCAGGGTGTAATCGACTGCACCCACATCGCAATACGGGCACCTCCGCATGAGCCAGGGCTGTTCATCAACAGGAAGGGGTATCACTCCATGAACGCCCAGCTCATCTGTGACCACCGCCAGAGATTCCTACACGTGTGCGCCAGATACCCCGGCAGCTGCCACGATGCCTTCGTCCTCAGGGAGTCCGCCGTCCCGCCCATCCTGCAGGCACCCAACGCCAGCAACGGCTGGCTCCTCGGCGACAAGGGGTATCCCCTCCACACGTGGCTCATGACACCTCTGAGGAACCCCATCACCGAGCCGGAGCGTCGGTACAATGACAGCCACACTGCTACCAGGTCTACAATTGAGCAGACCATAGGGCTTCTCAAGATGCGCTTCAGGTGCCTTGATCGTTCTGGGGGAGCGCTCCAATACACACCATTCAGAGTGGGACGAATCATAGTTGTCTGCTGTGCCCTGCACAACATGGCCCAACAGAGAGGGGTGCCGCTGGAGGAGGCCCCATCCACACCCGTCACCCACATTGAGGAAGGCGAGGGCGAGGAGGAGGAGGAGGAGGAGGAGGAGGAGGAGGCGGAGGCGGAGGAGGCGGAGGAGGAGGACGCGCCCGAGGATGTTGGACGACCCATGCGCCGAGCCGCGACTCACCGGGATGGTCGCCGGGCCAGGGACGCACTCATACGTCAACGGTTCTCCTAGAGTCAGACACTGCGAGGCGCTCGCATCTCCTCACCTGCACATGCGAGCGGCCATACCAGCCCCCTCCACTGAAGAGTGCTGCCAGTAATCCTGCACCCACAGCAGTGTGCCCAATGGGTGGCAGCAGGTGTTCGCCGTCATGATGGCCTCCACGGAACGCAACTACTGCACAAGCCGCGGAAGAATGGACGAGAGGTGGCAGGAGTGGTGAGAATAGACTATTTAATATCTCCAATGTGACATCATTTAAGAAACAAAGTACAAAATAATAAACACCCTGGTGTATTCCCTTTGTGATTATAAGGCCTTTGGAATTCTTCTCCGGGAACCCCTACGTGGTGCTACCCCTGTGGCTCCAGCAGAGGTAGTGGCAGGTTGCTCGTCTTCTTGCCTTGACCGGGTAGATGCTTTTGGCGGACGGCCCCTGGGTTTCGGTGCCCGTGAGGGCACCTCCACAGACTGCTCCTCCTGCACCGGGGCAGGGGCAGACTCGGCCATCTGGAGAGGAGGCACCATTGCGGGTGCTGGTTGAGAGGTGGGCGACGGGTGGGACGTGGGGACGCCTTGAGAGGCGTCCCCGCTTCCATGTCCCCGGTCACCATCATCCCTCTCTTGGCCTCGGCCCACATCACCCCTTCCACCCTGCTGGACGGCAGTTTGGATGGCATGTGTGAGGCCTTGCAAGGCCACCCCTAGTGTATCCCTCAGCCTGTTGGTGGCATCGGAATGTTGCTCACCCTGAATCCGTACAGACGTTGTGAGGGCCTGCAAGGACTCGAAGTGGAGCTGTGCGTGACGCTCGAGGGAGGCCAGCCTGTCCTCCACCGCAGACAGTCCCGCACCTACCCGCGACACTGTGTCGCCGGTACCCTCCTGTGCCTGCGCCACCAATGCCCACATGCAGGAGGTGGACTCCTCCATCGCCTGCGCTATTGTGGACAATGCGCGCGGCACCTCTGCCAGCACCTCAGCAATTAGCTGGTGGCCCTCGACGACTCTCCTTTTCTCTGGTGGCCCCCTGGGTTCAGCATCTGGGTCCGGCTGAGCAGAGCCTGGAGATGAGTGCTCCCTCCGTCGCGGACCCTCCGCGGCTGCCCCTGCCACCAGGGTCTGCTCATGCTCACTCGTGCGCAGTGACTCACCAAGTGCTACCCCAACTAGTTGGCGAGGGGGACCCACCGAGGTGCGTGTCTCTGCGCTGGTGGATGGTTGGCTCTGATGTGACGATGCACCCTCAGAGACCGCCATGTCCTCTGAGGAATCGCCCTCCATGCTCGCTTGATCCAAAGACGCACCTGCAAGAGAACAGAGGGCACTTTGAGGCATGTGGACCAACTTGACAGTGCGCCTGATGGCAGGTGATGATACGGTCACTCGCGATCATGGGTGTTGAGTGTCAGCTTTCCCTTACCGGCCGTTTCGGCAGCGACACACTCGCCATCGGCCACCGACAGGCAATGTCGCGTGCGGGCGAGGTCGAGCGCCTCCACCTCTGCGTCGGTGAGCTCCACCACTTGCGGCGGCCCACCTCCGGTGCGTGCCCTTTCGCGGTTGTTCTTGCTCCTCTTCTCCTGTGAAGGCAAAACACAGATGTGTGAGTGGGTGCGTCTTGCATCGTGAGACGCATCGAGCATCGGTGTGGTTGGGTTGAGCGTGGCGCGGAACGGATGGGAGGAAGTGTGGGCCACGTGCCCATCCCATTGCATGGGGATTGGGGTGTGTGGTAGTGTTCGGGTGGGGTCAGGGACGGTGGGTACTTGCGTGCACGGCGAGGATGGTGAATGAGTGGCTGTGAGGATTGCTGATGGAGCGCAGTGGTGGCTGTGCAGGAGGGGGTTGTGATCTGCTTGGCGTGATGGTGGGGACGGGATGTGGGAGGGTGCGTTGGTGTACTCACCTTGCCAGACCTAGTCAGGTCATTGAAGCGCTTGCGGCACTGCTCCCAAGTCCTTGGGGTGTTGCCCCTGCTGCTCACCTCCGCCGCCACCTCTGCCCATGCCTTCCTGGTTGCGGCGGCAGGGAACTTGCGCCCATCCTCAGGGAAGAGTGTTTCCCTCCTCCTCCTCACGCCCTCCAGCATCAGCTGCAGTGCCAGATCTGAAAAACGGGGCGCAGCCTTTCCCCTTGGTTGAGCCATTCTCCCAGACCTCTTGCTTGCAGCAGGAGGGGCTTTGGGAGACTGCCCCTTTAACTGGAGCTCCTACATCGCGTCGACGGTACTGCGCATGCGCAGCCGGCCGGCACGCAGCTGGGGAGCGCAGAACCCGGAAGCAGGCCTTAATGGGTCCAATTATCCCGCGATCGCGTGGGGGACGCACACAATTACCCGTCCGCGTTTTCGACGCTCCCGGAGGACCACCCGCTGGGAACCCGCAGGCCTGCTAAATTCGAGCCCTTTGTTTTTCTTTCTGGTTCTCAGAAATAAACACATTTCCTGACAGCAACGAGTGAATTCATCTTAGTTTGAAGCTTCTGATTGGTCCAACTTGCGTTAATAATTTAGTCACAAACTTGTGTGTGGCGATTTCGGTTTCTGGATTGTTCTGCCAAGAAGGAGGTGTTTTGCCTCGGTAGTACTTTAGGGATTAAAAGTTACTGTTACTAGCTTAATATGTTCCGAAGATATTCCGTGGTCACCATTAACCAATTTTTAATTGAGTTACATCAGGCTCTAAATTGGGCCATGTGGCGCCCGTTGTTTCGGCGCTACACGGCCTTTCCGACATCCAAGATGGCGTCTTGGATGCGCACACGCGTTTCCTACGTGACGTGCGCCAGATGCCATCTTGGTATACGAGTTAGCGCAGGCACAGAACGCTGGAATCATGTAAAGTAGGGAGAAAATGGTTTCAATCAGTGTACAACACTGATTTAAAGTGATAGACACCATTTTGGGACTTAACGCTCAACTCAACGCACAGTCTTAACCCCAACCATCTGAACGTGTCTTAGAGTGCCTGGAGGACCCCCCACCAGCGCTATTTAAAGGGACCATGCAGGATTTACAGGTTAGTGGCTGGATTATTGCTTTTGGCTGCCGAGACATTTGTAACTGTTTTTGGAGGTCTCCTAGACTTCAATACTAGGACACGGGGACATAGCCTAACATTTAGAGCCAGGACGTGCAGGAGTGAAGTTAGGAAATGCTTCTACACGCAAAGACGTTTGGAACGCTCTTCAGCAGACAGCAGTTGATGCTAGCTCACTTGTGAATGTCAAATCTGAGATTTATAGATTTCTGTGAACCAAGGGTATTAAGGGATATGGGGCTAAGACGGGTATATGGAGTTAGATCACAGGACCACCATGATCTCATTGAATGGCGGAACAGGCTCGAGGGGCTAAATGTCACGGCCACTTGCTGCCTTTTGATATGCGCCACCTTCTCCTGCAAGAAAGCGGGACGACGTGCCTGTCATAGTTGAATATCTGCCACTGTGTGTGACCTGTGAGTTGTGGGTGGGCGGCTTGAAACAGTGGTAATATGTAAGGGTGAGAGGAAGCATCTGATTGTAAGAGTTGAGTACTGATGGAAAGAGTTTGTTGGTATGTGGGTGATGGGGGGTGTAGTGTGTGGTGCAGTTGGTTGGAGACGCCACTTGACAGTTGACCTCACTCACCTTGACCACTCATGTCAAAGCATTGAACTTCTTCCTGCACTGCATCCATGTTCATGATGCTGTGCGCCTGGCATTGACTTCATCCCCCGCTGCCTCCCACTGCCTTTTGGATATATGTCTGGAGGGCCTCTTGTCCTTCCCCCCACCCCACGGATATAGGATGTCCCTCCTTCTGTCCACCTCTTGCACCCAAGGTCTCTAGTGCATCAGCAGAGAACTCTCGCAGGCCTGGTACCAACTCAGATCGGCAGGTTGTTGCGGTCTGGAATGCAGATTGGAGGATGTGGGATTTAGTGGTGCACAACCTTTATTCAATGTTTTAACGTAACTCATCAGAGTGTAAACATAGGGATGGGACCTGCATCTGTGTTTTATGTGTGCGATGTCTGATCTCCGTTCAGACTCCGTGCAGCCAGTAGTAGACTGTTATTTTCAGCAAATAACAGGTACCAGCTACCTTTAAGAGATTTCAAAGAAACATCCTCCCTTTAAGAGATTGAGCTCCCTCCGGTGGTGGAAAGTGCAAATTGTATTGATTCCAAGTGCGAGGCCTGTAATGGAACACTGATTGCAGGTAAGTCCTCCAGTGGGCGAAACTTGCGACCTGCCTGCCTGAACCCCAGTGCTTGGTTTGCCTTTTTATAGCCTAATTACCCAGTGCCACTTCTTTTAGTGATTAGTGTATCTGTACCCATAGGTCCCTTTTTCCTCTATCCAATTTAGACTCTTATTATCCAAGCAGTATGTGGTCTCCTTATTCTTCCTACCAAAATGCACCGCCTCACACTTATCTATATTGAAATTAATTTGCCAATTACATGCCCATTCTGCAAGTTTATTAATGTCTTCTTGCATTTTGACACATTCTTCCCTTGTATTAACTACACCCTCCAATTTGGTGTTGCTCACAAATTTTGAAGTAGTACTCCCGATTCCCGAGTCCAAATCCTTAATGTAAATTGTGAACAACAGTGGTTCCAGCACCGATCCCTGTGGAACACCACTTCCCACCTTTTGCCAGCCTGAGTAGCTGCCCTTAACCCCACTCTCTGTTTTCTGTTTTGTAGCCAGCTTGCTATCCATTCTGCTACTGACTCCACATGCTCTGACCTTAGTCATGAGTCTACAATGCAGTACCTTATCGAAGGCCTTTTGAAAGTCCAAATATATGGACTAAATTACCCTTGTCTACTCTTTGCGTTACTTCTTCAAAGAATTCAATAAGTTTGGTCAAGCATGACTTTCCCTTCTGAAATCCGTGCTGACTATTCTTTATTATATTTTCATTCTCTAGATGTTTTTCTATTACATCTTTGAGTAAGGATTCCATTATCTTTCCTACCACTGACATTAAGCTAAACTGGTCTATAGTTCCCTGGACTTGTTCTATCTCCCTTTTTAACTATAGTAATCACATTAGCTGTCCGCCAGTCCTCTGGCACTATTCCCTTTTCTAATGAATTTTTTTATATATATGTAATAGTGTCTCTGCTATCTCTTCCCTAACTTCTTTTAATATGATGTGGAGATGCCGGTGATGGACTGGGGTGGACAAATGTAAGGAATCTTACAACACCAGGTTATAGTCCAACAAATTTATTTTAAAATCACAAGCTTTCGGAGATTATCTCCTTCGTCAGATGAATGAGTGAAAAGGTTCTCAAATCGCATATCTTATACTATGTTGGGACAGCATCACACCAATCAAAAGGTGTCGTTGTTATTCAAACAGGCCAGTCACGGAGAACAGCACGTCCCAGTACACTGGATATACATTGTGTCAATTACACAGACAGGCAGAAAGAAACTCAAAATGGCAGAGAGAGAGAGAGAGAATTTTAAAAAACATATAATTTTTCCCCCCCTTTTTGCTGGTGGGGTTACGTGTAGCGTGACATGAACCCAAGATCCCGGTTGAGGCCGTCCTCATGGGTGCGGAACTTGGCTATCAACTTCTGCTCGACGATTTTGCGTTGTCGTGTGTCTCGAAGGCCGCCTTGGAGAACGCTTACCCGAAGATCGGTGGCTGAATGTCCTTGACTGCTAAGGTGTTCCCCGACTGGGAGGGAACCCTCCTGTCTGGCGATTGTTGCGCGGTGTCCGTTCATCCGTTGTCGCAGCGTCTGCATGGTCTCGCCAATGTACCATGCTCCGGGGCATCCTTTCCTGCAACGTATGAGGTAAACAACGTTGGCCGAGTCACAGGAGTATGAACCATGTACCTGGTGGGTGGTGTCCTCTCGTGTGATGGTGGTATCCGTGTCGATGATCTGGCATGCCTTGCAGAGGTTGCCGTGGCAGGGTTGTGTGGTGTCGTGGACGCTGTTCTCCTGAAAACTGGGTAACTTGCTGCGAACGATGGTCTGTTTGAGGTTGGGCGGCTGTTTAAAGGCGAGCAGTGGAGGCGTGGGGATGGCCTTAGCGAGGTGTTCATCGTCATCGATGACATGTTGAAGGCTGCGGAGAACATGGTGTCGTTTCTCCGCTCCAGGGAAGTACTAGACGACGAAGGGTACTCTGTTGGTTGCGTCCCGTGTTTGTCTTCTGAGGAGGTCTATGCGATTCTTCGCTGTGGCCCGTCGGAACTGTTGATCGACAAGTCGAGCGTCATATCCCATTCTTACGAGGGCGTCTTTCAGCGTCTGTAGGTGTCCATCGCGTTCCTCGTCTGAGCAGATCCTGTGTATTCGTAGGGCCTGTCCATAGGGGATGGCCTCTTTGACGTGGTTGGGGTGGAAGCTGGAAAAGTGGAGCATCGTGAGGTTGTGGGCTTGCGGTAGAGTGAGGTGCTGAGGTGCCCGTCTTTGATGGAGATTTGTGTGTCCAAGAAAGAAACCGATTCTGAGGAGTAGTCCATGGTGAGTTTGATGGTGGGATGGAACTTGTTGATGTTATCGTGTAGTCTCTTCAGTGATTCTTCGCCGTGGGTCCATAGGAAGAAAATGTCGTCGATGTATCTGGTGTATAGCGTTGGTTGGAGGTCCTGTGCAGTGAAGAAGGCGTGCTCGAACTTGTGCATGAAAATGTTGGCGTATTGGGGTGCGAATTTGGTCCCCATGGCTGTTCCGTGTGTTTGGGTAAAGAACTGGTTATCGAAGGTGAAGACATTGTGATCCAGAATGAAGCGGATGAGTTGTAGGATGGCGTCTGGAGATTGGCTGTTGTTGGTGTTGAGTACTGAGGCTGTTGCAGCGATGCCGTCATCGTGGGGGATACTGGTGTAGAGTGCCGAGACGTCCATCGTGGTGAGAAGTGTTCCTGGTTCAACTGGTCCGTGGGTGCTGAGTTTTTGTAGGAAGTCTGTAGTGTCGCGACAGAAGCTGGGGGTTCCCTGTACGATGGGTCACGAAACTACAGACTTCCTACAAAAACTCAGCACCCACGGACCAGTTGAACCAGGAACACTTCTCACCACGATGGACGTCTCGGCACTCTACACCAGTATCCCCCACGATGACGGCATCGCTGCAACAGCCTCAGTACTCAACACCAACAACAGCCAATCTCCAGACGCCATCCTACAACTCATCCGCTTCATTCTGGATCACAATGTCTTCACCTTCGATAACCAGTTCTTTACCCAAACACACGGAACAGCCATGGGGACCAAATTCGCACCCCAATACGCCAACATTTTCATGCACAAGTTCGAGCACGCCTTCTTCACTGCACAGGACCTCCAACCAACGCTATACACCAGATACATCGACGACATTTTCTTCCTATGGACCCACGGCGAAGAATCACTGAAGAGACTACACGATAACATCAACAAGTTCCATCCCACCATCAAACTCACCATGGACTACTCCTCAGAATCGGTTTCTTTCATGGACACACAAATCTCCATCAAAGACGGGCACCTCAGCACCGCACTCTACCGCAAGCCCACGGACAACCTCACGATGCTCCACTTTTCCAGCTTCCACCCCAACCACGTCAAAGAGGCCATCCCCTATGGACAGGCCCTACGAATACACAGGATCTGCTCAGACGAGGAGGAACGCGATGGACACCTACAGACGCTGAAAGACGCCCTCGTAAGAACGGGATATGACGCTCGACTTGTCGATCGACAGTTCCGACGGGCCACAGCGAAGAATCGCATAGACCTCCTCAGAAGACAAACACGGGACGCAACCAACAGAGTACCCTTCGTCGTCCAGTACTTCCCTGGAGCGGAGAAACGACACCATGTTCTCCGCAGCCTTCAACATGTCATCGATGACGACGAACACCTCGCTAAGGCCATCCCCACGCCTCCACTGCTCGCCTTTAAACAGCCACCCAACCTCAAACAGACCATCGTTCGCAGCAAGTTACCCAGTTTTCAGGAGAACAGCGTCCACGACACCACACAACCCTGCCACGGCAACCTCTGCAAGGCATGCCAGATCATCGACACAGATACCACCATCACACGAGAGGACACCACCCACCAGGTACATGGTTCATACTCCTGTGACTCGGCCAACGTTGTTTACCTCATACGTTGCAGGAAAGGATGCCCCGGAGCATGGTACATTGGCGAGACCATGCAGACGCTGCGACAACGGATGAACGGACACCGCGCAACAATCGCCAGACAGGAGGGTTCCCTCCCAGTCGGGGAACACTTTAGCAGTCAAGGACATTCAGCCACCGATCTTCGGGTAAGCGTTCTCCAAGGCGGCCTTCGAGACACACGACAACGCAAAATCGTCGAGCAGAAGTTGATAGCCAAGTTCCGCACCCATGAGGATGGCCTCAACCGGGATCTTGGGTTCATGTCCAGAAGGCATTCGACAAGGTGCCACATAAAAGATTATTACTTAAGATAAAAAATCACGGGATTGGGGGTAATATTCTGGCATGGGTGGAGGATTGGTTATCGAACAGGAAGCAGAGAGTTGGGATAAATGGTTCATTTTCGGACTGGCAACCAGTAACCAGTGGTGTTCCACAGGGGTCGGTGCTGGGTCCCCAACTCTTCACAATCTATATTAACGATTTGGAGGAGGGGACCGAGTGTAACATATCAAAATTTGCAGATGATACAAAGATGGGAGGGAAAGTAGAGAGTGAGGAGGACATTAAAAACCTGCAAGGGGATATAGACAGGCTGGGTGAGTGGGCGGAGATTTGGCAGATGCAATATAATATTGGAAAATGTGAGGTTATGCACTTTGGCAGGAAAAATCAGAGAGCAAGTTATTTTCTTAATGGCGAGAGACTGGAAAGTACTGCAGTACAAAGGGATCTGGGGGTCCTAGTGCAAGAAAATCAAAAAGTTGGTATGCAGGTGCAGCAGGTGATCAAGAAAGCCAACGGAATGTTGGCTTTTATTGCTAGGGGGATAGAATATAAAAACAAGGAGGTATTGCTGCAGTTATATAAGGTATTGGTGAGACCGCACCTGGAATACTGCATACAGTTTTGGTCTCCATACTTAAGAAAAGACATACTTGCTCTCGAGGCAGTACAAAGAAGGTTCACTCGGTTAATCCCGGGGATGAGGGGGCGGACATATGAGGAGAGGATGAGTAGATTGGGACTCTACTCATTGGAGTTCAGAAGAATGAGAGGCGATCTTATTGAAACATATAAGATTGTGAAGGGTCTTGATCGGGTGGATGCAGTAAGGATGTTCCCAAAGATGGGTGAAACTAGAACTAGGGGGCATAATCTTAGAATAAGGGGCTGCTCTTTCAAAACTGAGATGAGGAGAAACTTCTTCACTCAGAGGGTGGTAGGTCTGTGGAATTTGCTGCCCCAGGAAGCTGTGGAAGCTACATCATTAGATAAATTTAAAACAGAAATAGACAGTTTCCTAGAAGTAAAGGGAATTAGGGGTTATGGGGAGCGGGCAGGAAATTGGACATGAAGCTGAGTTCGGATCGGTCAATGCCCTGTGGGTGGCGGAGAGGGCCCAGGGGCTATGTGGCCGGGTCCTGCTCCGACTTCTTGTGTTCTTTAGATTTGTGGTTGGGATCAGATCAGCCATGATCTTATTGAATGGCGGAGCAGGCTCGAGGGGCCGATTGGCCTACTCCTGCTCCAATTTCTTATGTTCTTATGTTCTTATGTCACGCTACACGTAACCCCACCAGCAAAAAGGGGGGAAAAAATTATATGTTTTTTAAAATTCTCTCTCTCTCTCTCTGCCATTTTGAGTTTCTTTCTGCCTGTCTGTGTAATTGACACAATGTATATCCAGTGTACTGGGATGTGCTGTTCTCCGTGACTGGCCTGTTTGAATAACAACGACACCTTTTGATTGGTGTGATGCTGTCCCAACATAGTATAAGATATGCGATTTGAGAACCTTTTCACTCATTCATCTGACGAAGGAGATAATCTCCGAAAGCTTGTGATTTTAAAATAAATTTGTTGGACTATAACCTGGTGTTGTAAGATTCCTTACATTCTTTTAATATGCGCGGAGTTATTTCAAACAGGCTGAAAGCTCTGTTAAAACAACGACAACTTGCATTTATATAGCGTCATTAACATAGTAAGACGTTCCAGGGCTTCACAGGAGCGTAATCGGACAAAAGGTGAGACCAAGCCAAAGAAGGAGACATTAGGACAGGTGACCAAAAGGAATAAAGTCAGAAATGCTGGAAACACTCAGCAGATCAGGCAGCATCTGTGGGGAGAGAAACAGAGTTAATGCTTTTATTTCAGATTCCCAGCATCCAGCGTATTTTGCTTTTGTTTTGGTAGGTTTTAAGGAGTGTCTTAAAGGAGGGGAGAGGGGTGAAGAGGCGAAGAGGTTTTGAGAGGGAATTGCAGAGCTTAGGGCCTAGACAGCTGAAGGCACGGCCGCCAATAGAGGAGCGAAGGAAGTGAGGGATGCACAGGAGGCCAGAACTGGAGGCACGCAGAGATCTCGGAGGGTTGTAGGGCTGGAGGAGGTTACAGAGATAGGGAGGGGCGAGGCCATGGAGGGATTTGAACACGGGGATTAGGCGTTGGTTGACCGGGAGCCAATGTAGGTCAGACAACTGCTGTAGGATCTGTGGCAACTTATCAGCTGAGGCACTGCGTCACTTAAATTAGTCCCAGACTTTTCTAATATAGACACTTTAACCAACCCAGTAATTTGTTTTAGTTAAGTTTTATTAATAATAAACTTTGAGAGTGTTGTACAACATTCATTAATTGCTACCAAAGTTTAAATCATGAGTTAATATTTCCGCATAAGGAACATAAGAACATAAGAAATAGGAGCAGGAGTAGGCCATACGGCCCCTCGAGCCAGCTCCGCCATTCAATAAGATCATGGCTCAACTTCACTTTCCCGCCCGATCCCCATATCCCTTGATTGCCTTAGAGTCCAAAAATCTAGCGATGTCAGTCCCCATGCAGGGTGTTCAAACTAGACATTGCGCACGTGCAAAGGATTATCTCCCTCAGCACTGCAATGGAGTGTCAGCCTTTTGTGCTCAAGTCAATGGGGAGAAGTGTGAAACAACACACTCAATAGAAAGAGACTGGAGGACGTGGATGAACAGAGAAAACCAGGGGTTCAAATATAGAATTACTCGGGAGTGCAAGTGCCAGTAGATAAAGCCACAAAAAGGCCAGTTGACCCTATGTGTTGGTGTAAGTGTACTAGAGAGCAGGAGACCCATTGTGCCAGTGGCGCTATCTAACCCCGCTGGAGAACCTGGGATCAAGGCGGCCTCATCTATTTTGAACGATCCCAGTAGTTGCCTGTCCCATTATGGGCACAACTTCAACACCAGATTGGGTCCCACCCAATTTCTCTTCCCACTCCACTGCGCTCCCAGACGATTTATGGCGGGAATGTGTCCCAGGCCGCGAGCGAACATCTTTGTCCTCTTTTTATCATGCATTTTTCACATTGCGAAGAGTAATATTTTTTCTCATAGCTTAAGAAGTAAATGCAATGAGGCCTTGCCATCAAGAATGCCAAATTCTGCCCTTGTTCTTTCTGCTTCTCTGTGCTTCAATCTACAAATGCAAATCTCAACCCAACACAGCAGTCCTTCACATTCTAACCATTTTATCTTCATTTAGAATAGATACACAGTTCCCAGAAATGCAGCAGTAAGGGCTGCTTTTAATTAATCTTAATAGTTGATCATGTTTCACAGCATAGGGAATTAGACAAATTCACTATAACTAAGAATATGCTTCATTTCTCAGTTGCTTTATCAGAAATAATAGGAGAGGCTTCTCACTAACAATCGACTTTCATTGGTGTGAAGTATAATATGTTGAGATCATCTAGGATCAAATTAATATATTAGCAGAAGGGGACACGCAGAGCAGGAGCCAGTCGCAGAGAGAGAGAGAGAGAGAGAGTTCAAACGGCTCAATATTTGACAAATCTGCAGAGAAATGAATTCGAACAGAGGAAGGTTTCCCCTGTGCTTTGTTTAATGAAATCGGGAAGCTGTTCTTTATAAACAGATTTACGATAATGCTACACCTCACACTGAGGAATTGCTCCCCAAGTGGGTTAGACTTTACCGGTGAGCCCTGTGAAGTTGACGTCCACCTACATGTCTAAGGAACAGCTTGCCCAGAAAATAAGCAATCGGAACTCCCCGTGAGCAACAGTAGTCCAGACCTATTATAGGCCCACAGTGTGGAAAGGAACTGATTGGGGTTCAGGTATCAACAGCTTCTCCCTGCTCTCCCTCTAGTGGTGTGAGAGTCAGTATACGGGTTGCACTAACCTGCCGAATAGCCTCAACAAGGTGATGAGATTGTTCGATTTTATCACTGTTCTTGCTCTAGAGGAAGGCAGGATATTTCAATAATAGAATCATAGAGGGTAATTTTAACCCTCCAGGACGGGTGGTGGGGGGGGGGGGGTAAAAATTTTAAAGTGTGCGTCCCGACCCCAACCCGCTTTCAACCCGCCCACTTCCAGATTTAACGGAGGCGGGTTGGGGATGGGGGCGGGCGACCAACCTGCTCTCAGGAGGCAGGTTCGTCCTTAAAATATTTTAAGGAGGCCGGGTGCCTCACGTTTAACTTAGCTTTTGGTTTTAACGCCTGCAGGCCAGGTTTCCCCGGGATGCGAGATGTGCTTCCCCCCAACCCCTCAAGCTAACCTGCTTCCATCCCCGCGATGGGACCCGCACGATTGGCCGACCCCTCTCCCCCCCGCGATGTCCCGACTTCCCCACCCGTGATCAGACCCCTGCGATGGGCTAACACCCACCCCCCCTGCAGTGGCACTCCCGCCTGCCCATCTGACAGCCAGCTAGACTGTCAATCCAGCTGTGACCGGGAAACCTGTTGAAACAATTTAAAACAGGTCCTGCCATTAAACTCGTCAGGACCTGCGGGAAATCGTTACTTCCGGGTTTCCCGGCCACAAATCTTCACCCCACCCCCCTCCCCACCCCGCCTCTCTCTTGCCACATTGCAGTTATTATCGGGGTCATAGATTCATAGAATCATACAGCACAGAAGGAGGCCATTTGGCCCATCGTGCCTGTGCCGGCTCTTTGAAAGAGCTATCCAATAAGTCCCGCTTCCCTGCTCTTTCCCCATAGCCCTCAAATTTTTCCCCTTCAAGTATTTATCCAATTCCCTTTTGAAAGTTACTATTGAATCTGCTTCCACCGCCCTTTCAGGCAGTGCATTCCACATCATTACGACTCGCTACGTAAAAAAATGTCTCCTCATGTCGCCTCTGGCTCTTTTGCCAATTAACTTAAATGTGTGTCCTCCGGTTACTGACCCTCCTGCCATTGGAAACAGTTTTTCCTTATTTACTCTATCAAAACCCTTCATGATTTTGAACTCCTCTATCAAATCTCCCCTTAACCTTCTCTGTTCTGAGGAGAACAACCCCAGCTTCTCCAGTCTCTCCACGTAACTGAAGCCTCCCATCGCTGGTCCATTCTAGTAAATCTCCTCTACACCCTCTGAGGCCTAACCCATGAATTATAATGGTTTAGCATAACATTCTAATGTAGAATGTTTTCCTCCTTTTATATCTGGGGTCCGTACAGCTGCACACAGAATTTCTGGCACAAATTCCGGGCATTACTCTTCACAAGTCAGCTTCAGTTACTGATTTACTCCTGCTATCTCCATGTAAATTTCACACAGCCCTCTGCTCCTGGAGCTGCATTCACAAGGCCAATGTGCCATCTAGTTTCTGTGCGCTGTCTACAATTACCGGTTCACTACAGCCTGCGGCTCCATTAATCTGCGGTTAGATAATTGAATAGATGCCCCTTGTGAAACAACTGATTGGAAAAATGAAAAACAAGGATCTGCCAGATCACATATTTACAAAATCTCCAAATGATATGATTGAAAACCAAAGGCCTCGGTCGTGCCGACTGAATTTGCGGTCATTTGTCTTATTTACTATGTAAACCGGGCTTCTCTTTCCGAGTGGGATTTGTCATTTACTATTGCCAAGTAATTGTTCCTTTGGAATTGCTCTCCTGCTGCTGTCGTGCTGCAGGAACAGACCTGACAGTGATTAGGTCAATGTTATTTTTCCCCCACCTGCCCTTGTATGTTGTCAAATTCATTCAAATGAAAACTTCACATGGCATTAAGATACGTTCCCTGGCACTTATTTCATGACAAATATAACTTGAGGCCCAGAGCAGCAGATCATAGAATTACAAAGAATTATATAGAATTTACAGCACAGAAACAGGCCATTCGGTGTTTATGCTCCACACGAGCCTCCTCCCACCCTACTTCATCTAACCCTATCAGCATATCCTTCTATTCCTTTCTCCCTCATGTGTTTATCTAGCTTCCCCTTAAAAGCATCTATGCTATTTGCCTCAACTACTCCATGTGGTAGTGAGTTCCACATTCTAACCACTCTCTGGATAAAGAAGCTTCTCCTGAATTCCCTGTTGGATTTATTAGTGACTATCTTATATTTATGGCCCCTAGTTTTGGTCTCCCCCACAGGTGGAAACATCTTTTTTACATCTACCCTATCATAATCTTAAAGACCTCTATCAGGTCACCCCTCAGTCTTCTCTTTTCTAGAGAAAAGAGCCCCAGCCTGTTCAGTCTTTCCTGATAGTTATAACCTTGTGACCATCAGTATAAATTTACTGGCCATAAAAGTGCTCACAGTTTGCATTGCTTAGATTGGGACCAAGCCAACTCCTGCAGGTTGGGCCAAGATTCCATAGAATACAAGAAAGCGTAGCAAATGATGAAAAGGCCATTCGGTCCATCCAGCTCACCGTTATCTTTTAGACCCGTGGATAGAATTCAATCCCTCTTCTGCCTTGGGACCAAACCCGTATCTCTCTATTCCTTGGTCCATTTCCTTTTTGAATGCTTCAACCTAGGTGACAAGTTGGTGTGCAAGTTTAACAATTCAAAATTGTTGAAAGGGTTAAATTATGAGGACAGGTTGCATAAACTAGGCTTGTATTCCCTTGGGTATAGAAGATTAAGGGGTGATTCACTTGAGGTGCTTAAGATAATTAAAGGATATGATAGGGGAGATAGAGAGAAACTATTTCCTCTGGTGGGGGAATCCAGAAAAGGGGGCATAACCTCAAAATTAGAGCTAGGCCGTTCAGGGCTGATGTCAGGAAGCATTTCTTCACACAAAGGGTAGTGGAAATCTGGAACTCTCCCACAAAAAGCTGTAGAGGCTGGGTGAATAGAAAACTTCAAAACTGTGATTTGGCAAAGGTATTAAGGGATATGGAACCAAGGCAGGTAAATGGAGTTAAGATACAGATCATTGACAGGCTGGTGGAATGAGCGGACACGTGGCAGATGAAATTTAACGCAGGTAAGTGCGAAGTGATCCATTTTGGTCGAAAGAACGAGGAGAAGCTGTTCCCATTGGCTGAAGGGTTGAGAACCAGAGGACACAGATTTAAGGTAATTGGCAAAAGAACCAAAGGCGACATGAGGAAGAACTTTTTTACTCAGCAAGTGGTTATGATCTGGAATGCACTGCCTGAAAGGGCGGTGGAGGCAGATTCAATCATGACTTTCAAAAGGGAATTGGATAAATACTTGAAGGGAAAAAATTTTCAGGGCTATGGGGAAAGGACGGGGGAGTGGGACTAGCTGGATTGCTTTTGCAGAGAGCTGGCACGGGCTCGACGGGCTGAATGGCCTCCTTCTGTGCTGTAGCCATTCTATGATTCCATGATTCAGCCATGATCTAATTGAATGGCGGAACAGGCTCCAGGGGCTGAATGGTCTACTCCTGTTCCCATGTTCCTAAAGTGTGAAGGAGTTACTCTTTCAGTTAATAACAGGCTCGGCTCATAACTCGGCGGGACTGAGCAATACAAACCTCAGAGGTCCATGATTCGATCCCTAGCCTGCTCTTAATTGGCCAATATTAGTCGTGATGGCTGCACAAGAAAGAAGGATTTGCATTTATATAGCGCCTTTCACGAACTCTGGACCTCCCAAAGTGCTTTACAGCCAATTAAGTATTTTTGCAGTGAAGTCACCGTTGTAATGTAGGAAACGCGGCAACCAAATTGCACACAGCAAGATCCCACAAACAGCAATGTGATAATGACCAAATAATCTGTTTTTGTGATGTTGATTGAGGGATAAATATTGGCCAGTACAAAGGGGAGAACTCCTGTTCTTTTATTCGAAACAGTGCCATGGGATCTTTTGCATCCACCTGAGAGGGCAGACGGGACCTTGGTTTAACGTCTCATCTGAAAGACGACACCTACGAAAATATAGCATTCCCTCAGTACTGCACTGAAGTGTCAGCCTAGATTTTGTGTTCAAGTCATGACCTTCTGATGCAGAGGCGAGAATGTTGACACCAAGTGGTCTCAGGATCTCTGAGATAGGGAGATTCCTGTCCTGTGACAATTTTATGGCCATTGGGTGCAGACAGGCTTTGAGTTAGGCTATGATAGCACTTTTACCCCTGAATCCAAAGGTTGTGGGTTCAAGCCCCACTCCAGGCTCTGAGCTGAGAGAGATATAAGGTGCATCAGCCTCCAAAAGGGGTCTGCAAGTGGAGTCCCTCCTGAGGAGGGAGTGGGGAATTCCAGGCCACCAAGAGCATGAAAGAAAGGAATTTTTTTAAAAACAAAATCTCTTGTCAGTCCGTAGCACGGGAGGTCAAGGGTGGAGCAGTCTGGATGTCTTGATTTTCTTTGGTTAGAAACAAATATGGCTCATTAAACACTTTTAGATGATAAAGTGTGAGCTGTCTGATTTAAAGATAAATCAATTAGAATTAGAAAATACAAACTGCAAGAGGCTTCAGCAAGGAGAGATGCCACTCAGTCTGCAGAAAGCGGGAAAGGCTTCAATGGGACTCACACCAGCTCTCAGAAGGGTGGAATTCTTGGGACAGTCCGAGAACCCCCTCAGACGCACCCCCTTTGATGTGGGGGTGGAGGGGGAGACTGGTGGGAGATTTACCCTCTCCACCCCTACTAACATTTAAAGGGGTACTGCAAATGGGACAGAACCAGGTCCCACGCCAAATTGCTACCACTCCCCGGCGGCAGAAATATTAATTCCGCCCTCCCTCCGACCCAGGAATTTCAGGCCTCATTTTCTTTCATTTGTGAGCTTGATTTTTCTCAACAATACCCTTCACAACCCTTTCACAAGTAGCATCAAACTATGACATTTCAGCAGTTTTCCAGTGAGGGTTGTTTTGTACCGGGGACTTTCCTTCTTCAAGGACGATTTTTTTTACATGGGACGCATCAATGTGTTTGGCCCCACAATTCATAACATACAATGAAAACACTGAGACGTCTTCACATCAGTTTATAACCCAGTTAGTAGGCTGAGGGTGCCCTCCAGAGGAAAGTCAATGTAAGGCTCAGCCCTTTCTCTTCCATGACTTTCCTCTGTCTTACTTAACAAGTAGCCCATTCCCCCATTTTGTGAAATTTACGCTTGATTCGGCTTCGGCCTACAGCTGCCTGGGCCTCACGCTCTGGAACTCCCTCCCTAAACTCCTCCGCCTCTCCTCCTTTAAAACCCACCTCTGTGACCAAGCTTTTGGTCACCCCTCCTAATCTCTCCTTCTCCGGCTCAGCGCCTGTTATTCTTGTACCTCTGTGAAGCACGTGGTAAAGGCTCTATATGAGTGCAAGTTATTTTAAGGCATGAAGCACCATAATAACAGCTTTGGTAAAATCCTTTGACATAATTTAGCTGCAGTCTTAATTGCAGTAATATCACTCATCTTCTCTCCATTCAGCTGCAAAGAGCCCGTGTCCTATTTATTGCAGTATGTACCTTTATTGACAGCTTGTCTAAACACTCAGCATGCCTGTTAACTTTAGTGCTGAGGTGTTAATTTGATTGAAACTCCATTAAGATATCTAGAAGTCTCAATGATGTGGAGATGCCGGTGATGGACTGGGGTTGACAATTGCAAACAATTTTACAACACCAAGTTATAGTCCAGCAATTTTATTTTAAATTCACAAGCTTTCGGAGGCTTCCTCCTTCCTCAGGTGAAGGAGGAAGCCTCGTTCACCTGACGAAGGAGGAAGCCTCCGAAAGCTTGTGAATTTAAAATAAAATTGCTGGACTATAACTTGGTGTTGTAAAATTGTTTACAATAGAAGTCTCAATACATAGTTCAGGTGTGCAGGTAACCCTACCGATGCCATAGCGAAATGATAAGATATCTAACAGAACCATGTGTCATTGCATCAGATAACGGACAATCCAGCACTTAAAGGACTTGCATTTACTCAGCGCCTTTCATGACCTCAAGGCGTCCCAAAGCACTTCACAACCAATGAAGTACTTTTTGAAGTGTGGTCACCGTTTAATGTAGGAAACAAGGCAGACAATTTGTGCACAGCAAGGTCCCAATGAGATGCATGACCAGATAATCTGTTTGTTAGTTGAGGGATAAATATTGACCAGGAGGATTCCCTGCTCTTCTTCAGAATAGTCCCATGGGATCTTTTACCTCCAACTGAGAGGGCAGACAGGGCCTCGGTTTAATATCTCATCCAAAAGCCAGCACAGCTCTCCCTCAGTACTGCACTGAAGTGTCCACCCAGATTATGTACTCAAGTTTCTGGAGTGGGACTTGAACCCACAACCTTGTGACGCAGAGGCGAGAGAACTACCCTCTGAGCCAAGGCTGACTTTTGGATGGGATGTTAAACAAAGGCTGTGTCTGCCTGTCCAGGTGGATGTTGGCGATCCCATGGCACTATTGGAAGAAGAGCAGGGTAGTTCACCCTGGTGTCCTGGCCAACTAACCAACATCGCAAAAAACAAATTCATTTAGGGTTGCCAACCTTCCAGGATTGTCCTGGAGTTTCCAGGAATTAACGGTTAATCTTCAGGGCACTGCTGCAAACAGCCCAGGAGAAAAATCACAGGGTCATTAAAAAAAATGGTGTTCTTTTTAATTTTCTTTGAACACCTTGGTTGGTCAGTTCTAAAAATATTGGAGATGGGGGAAAATGACTATTTCTCTGATAGTCAAGAATCATCCAATCGGGTAACAAAGAGTCTGTTCGCTTTTCAATTGGCCACGAGGATGGGCATGTTGGGCGACCAATGGTGGGAATGTGGGGGCGGGAGGAGATGAAATCTGCAGGAACAGGTCCAACCAGAGTTGGCAATCCTAAATTCAGAACTAATATCACACAATGTGATTTCAACGCACTAACCCTGAAACTGGCCACACCACATCGATCAAGAAAGGAAAATACATAAGGAAAATACAGCATTATAATTAATAGAAAATAAATGTAAAGATCTGGCAGGCAATCATGTTTCTACTCAGCAGACCCGGTGCCATTATGGTGATTTTATAATTAACCACGTGTGTGGTTCAGACCGCATGAGAGCAACAACAGTGCACCATCACTCCTGTTTACCCTGCTAAAACTGTCTGCCTTATCCCTCGAGTGGAGTCATTTGTGGACCTATGGTGCTGCTGTTATAATAGCTGAGCTGCCGCTTTGATCACTGTGAATGCAAGGAGTTGGCATGCAGTCATTGTTCTCCCATGGTCCAAACTCCAGAAACGCTAAACGGTCAGAGCACCTTATTTTACAGATGTATGCCTTCGACATTGTGCCTGCTGACAACAGGAACCTAATTTCCAGACGCTCAGAGCAATCGATCTTGAGATAGTGCAGTAATACTCGGCGTGCTGTATTTCATGGGCATGTTTGGCCTGTCTGTTTGCAGAGCAAAAGCAGATGTCATTGAGTCACGGTATTCTTAACCTGGTTTGTCACATGAAATTTGAAAACTCGTATATCAAGGAGAGAAAGAAAAAATGAAAACAGCCAAACAGTTCCTACAATCCCTTTAGTGCATAGGAATCCACATTTGAGGGTCAGTAAAATAAGGAAAAGAAGTAGGTAATAATGGAAAGGGTGCTGAAACACTTTGGCATCACTTGGATAGTCACAACATCTCATATTTCACCTACTTGACATTGAACGTGTGCAAGCTTTTTGGCAGTGGGAGCCCATTCCCTTTGGACGATTGATGTCAACGTAAATATCCTCTCAGCCACGGTGACTGGACAGTGATCAGAAGCAGAGAAACTAGCGGATAGTCCCCCATCCTAAAGTGTAGGAACTCTGTAACCAATTCCATTGACTCAGCCAACTCAGTCCAGACATGGGACATTACGGGGTAAATTTTAACTTCGAGCCGGGAAAGGAGTGGGTGCGAGGATGTTCGGGTGCGAAACCCGGAAGGTAAGTGGGCGGGTCGCAATCTATAATGAGGCCAATCAATTTCACTTCTGGGTTTCGAGCCTGATTGACAGGCCGGCTGGCTGTCGGGCAGGAAGGCCTGCTGTAGCAGGCCACAGCTGGGGATTAGAGGGAGGGAGGGAGGGATCATAGGCCGGGGAGAAAATCAGTGCGCCAAGGAAGAAGATCGGAGGTCGCTGGAGGTCAGGTGAAGAGTCGGAGGTAGGTGGGGGTCCACGGTCGGGGTGGGGGGGGGGGGGTGGGGTCAGCCGATCGCAAGGGTCCTGACGTCAGATGAGCTTGTTGGGCCTGGATGAAGCACTCCTGCTCCTCCGGGCCCACAAGCAGTTCGATAAAAGCACTCACCTCGTGGATCTGGCTTTCACTTGACGTGAATGGGAAGCGATGGGTAAGGTTAAATTCATTTTAATTGTCCAATACACAAAATATTAAGTACCTCAAGTATCTCGATGAGGTACATTGCCCCTTTAAGAATCGGCCCACCAGCTTTAAGTAGGGGTGGGACTTCCTGGTGTCTGCTGTCCACACGCAGGCAAACCTGCCTGGGTTAAACCCAGGAGACGGCCAGTTGGAGCCGGGTTGCGGTCCCACTCCAAAAACCTGTTATTTTAACCTCCAACCTGTCCCCAGCCCACCCATTCTTGGGGGTTAAAATTTACCCCACATCTGTATGGCTCAGTACCATACAGAGGGTTTCATGTATCCACTCACCCTTCCAGATCTGTATGACCTAGCTACCAACTGGAGAATCTCAGTGAGGTATCGGGGAAACCTGGAATCAAGCATTCTATCTCAACCCTCAAGGGTATTTGTCCACAAATTCTCGGGCAGTGTGGGCCAAGGAATTGAAGCCAGCGGTGTAGCCCTGTCTCTGACCTGTGCGTCCTGGGAGTGAGGGATTCCCAAAGTGAGCCCTAAACTCAACCACAGAGGATGGTTTCTTTCTATACCAGTAATTGTTTTCTAGCTCTCACCCTGAGATTCTGCATAGGCTTTAGGATTAAGATAGCCAATTTAGCGGCGAGCAAAGCTGAATTAAGGACCATCCTATGCCATAACTCTGCACTCATTAAAATCTAGGTTGAGATTAGCCCAATTTCAATTCAATTTTGGACGTGTGCAATCACAAGAGACTTTTATCCCATCAGTCTGGCCTAGATCCAAATACAGAAACTGGAAATGAAAGGGCACTCTGCTAATCCACTGTATCGTACAGTCGACTGTCGTTAAATCATTACTTGTCTAATGTGAATTGACTTCTGATTCCATATCTCTCACGATAGGTTATTTACGCCTTGCTGCGCACTCGCGAGCATATATCACTTCAAAATATTACTTCATGATTCATAATAGTTCAAAGCATTTAGTCCTGTCATGGAGTTTACCCAGCTCTCAATATATATTACATTTGTTTTGCCATTTCATTTAATTCCTCATCATTTTTATTTTATCTTCTTGCTTGAATGATGAGACCTATGACAGCCATGAATAAATGGGGCCGTAGAATTCCTCATCCAGTGGCTCAATAAGGAGGTGCATCAAAAGCCCCAGAATTCAGCTGTCTTCTGAGATGAGTTAACTAAACCCAGTCAGGGTGGTAGTAATGGTACCATCATTGGCTTCTGTCCCTCTGTGCCAGGAATGGGAAACATCAACCAGGGGTTCCTCTCTGTCACCACTGCACAGTGAATTCCGTCCCTCCCGCCCCGAAAAGGAAAAATTACATAGAATTTACAGCACAGAAACAGGCCATTCGGCCCAACAGCTCTGTGCCGTTGTTCATGCTCATACACAAGCCTCCCCCCACCGTACTTCATATAACCCTATCAGCATATCCTTCTATTCCTTTCTCCCTCATGTGTTTATCTAGCATCCCCCTAAATGCATCTATCCTATTCGTCTCAACTATTCCATGTGGTAGTGAGTTCCACATTCTAACCACTCTCTGAGTAAAGAAGTTTCTCCTGAATTCCCTATTGGATTTATTGGTGACTATCTTATATTTATGGCCTATAGTTTTGGATTTCCCCCACAAGTGGAAACATCTTCTCCACGGGTATCCTATCAAACCCTTTCATAATTTTAAAGAGCTCTGTTTAGATCACCCCTCAGCCTTCTATTTTTTGGAGAAAAGAGCTCCAGCCAGTTCAGTCTTTCCTGATACTTATAGCCTTTCAGTTCAGGTATCATCCTTGGAAGAGGGCGATAAATTTATTTGCGCCAGTTTTTGGGTGCCACGCGTGAACCAGAAGAGTTCAGCCCGAGGACCACCCAAAATTGGTCCGCAGGCCTCGTCTTTATCATTCCCACCTCCAGAGGCAGCTTGCCACTTTGGTGCCTTCCAATTGGGACTGGCAACGGCCCTATGATAAGTCCTGGAAAGGGGGTGGGAGAAGAACAGGAGAGGGTCTCTTGCTTCTCATGGCTCCACATTAAGGTAAGCATATAAAAAACATACCTTTTTGGTGGCAGCCTTTAGGGACCACTGGTTAGACTGCATGTAGACCTGGGAATCCTGAACAGAGCTGGCCTGACGCCTACTCTGCTCAGGGCAGGTGAACTGGGTCCTAAAACAGTGTTAGGCCCCTCATTAACATATCCAAGGGGCCTTGAGTCTGTTTTAGTTGGCCGCAGAGGACACCTGAAAAATCACCCAACCCAATATGGGGTCGGACGTCTTTCAGGTGTCCTCGGGGCGCGAGACGTAGCCGCACAAAATTTGTCCCTTTTGCCTGTGTTTTCCGCCCAGAAAACAGGCTCAACCAGGTCCAATTTCTCCCCCAGAATGTGTGGACATCAGGTGGAGGCAGGTATAGGCTCAGCTTCCTCATCCAAAGACCTAATCTTACATTTGAAGAATGGCCACTTAGGTGATTTATCATCGAACTGCCAGTGGCTGTACAACCCTTCTCTTGTAACTGTCAGCTCATTCAGGAGAGGGGAGACAAATGGAAACAAAATAGGACTGAACGAGGTCCTCTTTAGTCTCTGTTATGCCCCATAAACCAACGTGGACAGGGCACAATCGAGCTTGAAAATGGGGCTCGGTTTAATGCCTCATCCAAGAAATAGCACCTCCAATAATGCAGCACTCCCTCAGTGCTGCACTTAACTATTTGGAACTGACTTAAACCAATTAGGGATAAGGTTTAGGCAATAAATGCTGGCCTTGCCAGCGACGCCCACGTCCCATGAACGAATAAAAAAAAAATGCATTTCATGTTGCTTTTGGTAGCTTTGAAATTTTAGCTTCCTTTCCTGGGCCAGGAACACAGTGCAGAGGACAAGAGTTATTTTCTAGAAAAACTCAATCAAGGTTGTACGTGACAGGGGACCATTGAAAGGCCCAGTCCATCATGGTCAAAGTAGTCAATCAATATTCAAGAGTGTACAGGACTGGAGGCAACTGTCACCGAAGAGTAAATGACCTGAAGACAGTTACAGAAATGGTGCTACCGAACAACCAATAAAAAATACACGCAGCATAGAAAAGCCAAGGAACTATCTCACACCACCAAAGACCATTTAAGTACTTACCCGATCTCCTCAATAGAGCCCAATGCTGACTGTACTGACTGACCTCCCATGGTGTTGCTCACGGATAGTGGGAGGTCCGGACCCCACTTGTGATATTCATCATAGTCTCGTTCTGAGCCAGGGAATGGCGCACATTAGGGGCTGAGGTGTGGAGTTCAGTGTGTGTGTGTGTCGGGGGGGGGGGGTTGTTTTGGGGTGGGAGACGTCAGGGAGCAGGGCATATTGGGGGTTGGCATGTGGAATACAGTGGCGGGGGGGGGGGAAGAGAGAGATCAGGGAACAGAGCACAATAAAGAAAGAGGCTGTGGAATGGAGTACACTAACGGGGAGGGGGTGGGGTGATAAGGAGTAGGGCATGGCGTTGGACAGCAAAGCACAGTAAGAAGATGTTGGGGATGGGAGCAAGAAGCAGAGATGAATGGAAGATGGGAAGGGAGCACAGAGGGGGAAAGAGAATGGAGGAGGAGGCAGGGTACAATATTTTAGAACTAAAACCATTGGAACTTAAGAGAAGTAAGGACTCAGCAGCTTAATAGCCCTGAATATGGTGAACAACGACGATAGTATACTGAGACTCTTTCTCTCTAGATCTGATTGCGAGTCAGAAAGCCATACGTGGGACAAAAAAAATGTACGTTCGTCCAATCTGAAAATCGAATTCTGTCTTTTAAGCATCAGAATATTTTTTTCTTGACTAACGCACTAAATGTTGCTGTTTTATCAGCTCTTTGAAGTGTAGGAAATGTGATTGTGTTTAATTGCTGCCAACTATTATTCTAAGGTTAATAAACAATTATTAATTCATGACTTTGCTGTCCGATTTCTTTGATAATTGTCAAGAAAGGGTTCATTCATGTTGGTTTAATTTCTTTCCTGTGAAGTCCAGTCAGTAATGCACTGGCTCGTGAATTTGTTCATTTTATGTGCATAACGGCGTAAGGAAAAAGGTACAAATCTCTGAGAATGTGAATAGAAAACAGGGTTGTTGCAATACTGCTCCCTGAGTTCTGGTCGACTGCGTAAGGTAGAGAAAGAAAGAAAGACTTGCATTTATATAACACCTTTCAGGACCTCAGGACGTCCCAAAGTGCTTCACAGCCAATCATATTGCTACTTTTTTAAAGATAAAAAGAACCAAGAGAGCTTTACATGGAATTACATCATTTTACAGCACAGAAACAGGCCATTCGGCCCAAGTGGTCTATGCCAGTGTTTATGCTCCACACAAGTCTCCTCCCACCTTACTCCATCTCACCCTATCAGCAAATCCTTCTATTTGTTTAGAAGAATTCCTTAGCATCAAAAGAGGATGTAACTCTCCTAATGACTCAGTTGATACACAGAGAGATATATATTAAGGTATACAAACCCGAAAGGTCCCAGGTTCAGTACCTGGTCGGTGCTAAGTTACCTGATCTCAGTTGGTGCAGTAAGCATTTGCCTTAGAATTCCAGGATTAGGGAGGGGTATAGATCAGCCAATCCCTGAACTTTAGTGGCCCCTCATGGAAGTGTTAATGTGTGGATGTCAGATGAGGACAGGGCTAAAACTCCCCAAAAAAACAAACTGGCCACTTTACATAGAATTACATAGAATGTACAGCACAGAAACAGGCCATTCGGCCCAACAGGTCTATGCCAGTGTTTAGACTCCACATGAGCCTCCTCCCACCCCATTTCATCTAACCCTTTCAGCATAACCTTCCATTCCTTTCACCCTCATATGTTTATCGAGCTTCCCCTTAAATGCATCTATGCTATTCGCCTCAACTACTCCTTGTGGTAGCGAGTTCCACATTCTAACCACTCTCTGGATGAAGAAGCTTTCCTGAATTCCCTACTGGATTTATTAGCGACTATCTTATATTTATGGCCCCTAGTTTGGGTCTCCCCCACAAGTGGAAACGTCATCTCTACATCTACCCTATCAATCACTTTCATAATCTTAAAGACCTCTATTTAGATCACCGCTCAGCCTTCTCTTTTCTAGAGAAAAAAGCTCCAGCCTATTCAACCTTTCCTGATAAGTATAACCACTCAGTTCTGGTATCATCCTAGTAAATCTTCTTTGCACCTTCTCCTGTGACTCTATATCATTTTTATAATATGGAGGCCAGAACTGTGCGCAGTACTCTAATTTTGCTTCAATCTTTGTGGGTCTTGTGGTTGCCACATTTGCCTATAGTCCCTCCACTTCACTAGTAATTCATTGCATTTGCACCATTTTGGGATATTTCTGAGACATGTGACGAGGCACAATATCAATACACCACCTTCTTTCTTTCTTTCCCTCTCCCATGAACACAAAACCATACAGCTGAATAGTCTGCTCACATATTGGGGGTGATTGTAAACCCCAAGAACGGGTGGGTTGAGGGCGGGTGGGAGTTGAAAATAGTTGTTTTTTTTGGGTCGTGACCGCCACCCGGCTTTATTTCCGGGTTTAACGTCGGCGTGGAAAAGTACAGGCCTCCCACTGGGAACGCAAAGTCCGAAAATTTTGCGGTTGCGACCCAAAAAAACCAACTATTTTCAACTCCCACCCACCCCCAACCCACCCACTATTGGGGTTTAAAATTACCCCCATACTATCAATTTGAGGAACTGTACCACAAGCGTAAATTGTCACCTTCTGGGAGAAGAAAGGAGAGGAGTGAAAGAAAAGGGCAAATAATTGAACTCATAGGAAATTCAAAAGTGTCAAGCGAACCTTTAAGTGAAGAGTACTTCATTTAGTTCCAGCCTTTGTACTGAATAGAGAATCTCTCCCTCATTTACCTGTGATTCCAATCTATTTCCAATCAGCATTGCTGTGATTTCCTGTAACAATGGGCCTGATACATTAATGAACGTCATTATATTAAGGCAGAATTAGTTAGTAATCAGATGGTATTGTAAAAATCAAATGAGAGATGTTGTTTTCAGAAAGGAACATGTTAATAGCCTGAGAAGGGTAATACGAAATAAATGTACCAAATCAGATGGATCTGAAAGAAAGTACAGACTGAAGAAACCAGAATACTGAAGGCCCAAACTTGCCACATGGGAGGTGAATTTGGATTTTGCTCTGTTTAATTATCTCATTGTACAAGACGATGAAAATGTCATGTTACCTTCAGGCTGCACAAGTAAAGACTGTGGAGTTTCATGTGTGAAAGAGATTCTGCCCAACAGATAATTCAAAGAAAGTTTGCTGTTTAAATTCTATCAACACATACATTCAACAGACTTGTTTAAAAATGAAAGTAAAGAGGCAGGAACTGAGTATTGCAGGGCGTCAGCACACAGTTTCACCCCTGCTGCCGGGATCTAAATCCAATCCAGGCTGATGGGCTGAGATCCCTGTTGCTTGTTGGTTATCAGGACACAGTGTGAAGTGACCTCCGAACAATCGCAGGTCTGAAGAAGGATGTGTTGACTTGTCTGCTCTCTCCACAGATGCTGACTGACCGGCTGAGTGTTTCCAGCATTTTGCTGTTTTTGTTCCAACTCAGTTCAATTCAACACAAACAGGCTTGAAATGGGAAAGAGATCATAAGGTTAACGGCTGCTGTAGAGGGTGCTCTTCTAACATGGGTGTTAGGGATGGATGTCCTTACTTACGTTTATAAGTTATTCCATAAGACGATAGGATTCAAAGCCATTTATTGGCTTTCATAGGAATTAGGCGTACAATGATAATTGATAAGTATTACTAATAATAACTATACTTGAATCACTTAAAGTTAAAACTAATCACCGGAGAATTCACCTCATCACAGGTTTCGAGCTCGAGGGGATGGGCTGGCCAAGCCTTGTCGAATTCTGAACTATCTATTCTAACACCCCTTTTTATATAGCTTTCTTTCACTCTGGCTACGTGAGAATTCGCATGTTTCAAAGTATTACCTCCTTGGAGGAGTTAATCCCTAGGAGGACAGCTCAGATATCTATGAGGCTCGGACAAAGAAAGCTTGTGGCTGAATGCTTATCAGCTAAAGTCTCTGTCTGTTAACTTCTAATTCCCACTGGAAATGAAACTGACATTTCCAGCCTTCTAACAGAAACTCACTTAGCAGGCAAAAGCTAAAAGTTAATGTAAAGAATTAACCGCTTCCTTACACTTGGGGCAGAGTGTAAGGAGCTTGGTTCTGCATCTGGTTATGCTATTACCTGGTCAGCAAGTGCTGGATTCTGACGCTGGGGGACTAATCTTCAACTTACCCTCCGTCAGAAAATCGGACTGTTTCTATAACGGTGGCTTTGGGCTCTGGCGGTAAATTGAAAATGGTCCCATGGGGGCCCAAATTGAAAAGATATTTTTCCCATCACTCATCTCTATCAGCACAAACAAAGAAAAAAAGAATTAAAAATATCAAACTTAAAAAATAAGAAAAAAATGTCCCTTTGGTCATCTCCATTTCCCAGAGGAAGAATTTCAAGTCAAACGGCATTGAACGGAAAAGGAGACAGTGTAAAAGGGTGTAAGGTTTTTAATATCTTGTACATTCAGTACACACATCGCTGATGCACACTTCACATGGTGCTCTGTTCACACAGCAAGGAAAGGAAACGGGTTGGTTTATAAAAAAAAATAAAGGTGAACTCACACAGGCAGCTTCGTGACTGCTTTGGTTTCATCTAGCGGTCAAATGTCAGCTACACTTTGCGAACAGTTTGATAGCGGTTGGTTATCATACGCGACTAAAACAAGTGGGGGTCTAGTGTTTAGAAAGCCATTATACGCACAAGAAGACAATAGGTCACGCCATTGCTTGCTAATTCTTGCATAGAGTCAGTCTCCAGCGTGATTTTTACATCAGCGTTCACCTGAGGAAGGAGGTAGCCTCCGAAAGCTTGTGAATTTAAAATAAAATTGCTGGACTATAACTTGGTGTTGTAAAATTGTTTACAATTGTTTGGTGTAGATTGGGTCGCCAACTCTGGTTGGCCGTATTCCTGGAGGTTTCATCAAATGAACTCCTGCCTCTGACTGCCCCGCCCGGTCAATCAGCCTTTTCTCCTATCTCCAGTATCTTTTTAAAACTAATAAGCAAAAGTATTTAAAGAACATGAAAATATCATACATTTTTAATGTCTCTACGATTTTTCTCCCCGGATATTGCTGGCAGCAGTGTTCAGGAGATCAATCTTTAATTCCTGGAGACTCCAGGACAATCCTGGAGGGTTGGCAACTCCATATAGTCTGCAGTGAAATGATACTGACAGGTTTGGCTGAGCACTGCAGATGAAAATATATAACCCAGTAACCCAGCATTGGTTAACAAGGTAAATAATGAATTCGGGTTGATGATTAATTCTGGCTGAAAATGAAATGTGATATTCTGGTTTCATATCATGTTGATGTGCCAACACTAGATTTTCCTCACTTGGGATTACTATCCCCAGAATGGCTCCTGGTGGATTTTGGATGGACTAAAAATGAGCCGTTTACACCCAATTTTCCAAGGTCGACTCATTAGCATAAATTCAGATTTGATTTGGAAGAACCAAAATTATGAATGGTTTTGATAGAGTAAATAAGGAGAAATTGTTTTCATTGGCAGAAGGCTCGATAACCAGAAGAGACAGATTTAAAATAATTGGCAAAAGACCCAGAGGGGAGATAAGGAGATTTTGTTTTTATGCAGCGAGTTGTTATGATCTGGAACGCGCTGCCTGAAAGGACGGTGGAAGCAGATTCAATAGTAACTTTCAAAAGGCAATTGGAGAAATACTTGCAGGTGAAAAATTTGCTAGGCTATGGAAAAAGAACAGGGGTGTGGGACTAATTGGATAGCTCTTTCAAAGAGCTGACACAGGCACGATGGGCTGAATGGCCTCTTTCTGTGCTGTAAGATTCTACGATTCCAATTTAAAGAATGGACTAATGGTGGAAGAGGAACATTGAAGGAGATTTTCACTTTTGGATGCACCAGGCGGTCTCCTGTGCTGGGAGCGAAGAGGTCGGATTCATTTCAAGGCCCGGACATCAATTAAATAGAACCGGCCATATGCGGGGGTTCCCAACGCTGCTCATCGGATTTGGGACGGTGCAATATCGGGTGGCCCAGAGACGGCCGGTCCGGAGGCAAAGTAAATCCAACGGGAGAGGGAGTTCACAATCATGGAACGGACGGGGGAGACCGGACCGGCAGCAAGGTAAATCCGAGGCGGTGGGGGATCGCAGAGAACCCGGGTTGGCAGAGTCCCGCATTATTTTTGCGCGAGCCAGAGGAGGACTTCTGCCCCTTCTGGCCTCACAAAATTAATTTAATACTTACCTTATTGGGGCCTCTTCCACTGTACCACCAGTGAAAGTAGTTGGAGAGTTCTGTCCTAAAATGGCAGTCTAGGTCCTATGTCAATCATAGATTTGTATATTAAAAGGCCGTAATGCCTGAAACAGGCGGGCGATTCGACCGCCCAGCGGTAGGCCCCTTTAAAGATGACAGTGGCTGGAGTGTCTGTGCCAATGGGGCAGTAAGTGTACCGATACAATTTTGAGGCCGTTACTGGCTCGTTTACAATGATTTGGCCAAGTTACAATCGGCCCCATTGTGTGTAAATCAAACATAAAGAGGTGGGCACAGTTAAAGGAGAATGGCGTATTAAGGGGGCAAAAATTCTGAATGCCTTTGGCTAGCCTCAGAAACACCTCAACCTATTAGCCGTTTTTGCCAAGGCTGATAGGGTAGGGAACTAAGAGATGGCAGAAATGATGGGAAAGGAAACCCATGGGTTAGACCTGAGTCTGCAGGCAAGTGAGAGAGCAGCCCAGCACCTGGCCTTTTGTTCGATAGCTGTTGAAGTTGAGGTGGTGCCACGTGAGGGATGCCCTCTGGGGCTGTCCACAGCACCATCCCCATAGGTCAACATTGCAGCATGGCTGCATGGAAGCGCAGTTAAGTGTCAGGCCACAGCTGACTGTTACAGTCACCGGATGTGCCAGCTCTGTGTTGCTTGTTAGCTGCAGGTGTCCTTGCAGCAGATGGCAGAGCGCTACATCTGCCTATCTGCTAATCCAGACCTTGAGGATGCAGTTACTCATGGTGATTGCCAGGTAGGTGTGCCAGGGCCTACAGAAATGGTTGATACTAGCTAGGCGGCATTGGCCAATTAGGTATCATTGGCTCTTGATTATCCTGGTATGTTATCTTACACGTGATGCCACTGAAAGGATAATGTGCTGTGACATGGGCATAAAAGCCCATGAGAAGCTTGGGGAAAAGAAATAAAAAGCAAAATGGTTAAGAACTTACCTTTATATTGCACTGGCCGTTCCCATGACCTCCAGGGTAGATACTGTCACCTAGCAACCCTGGATGATTAATTAAAACTCTTTGCATCAGGCCTCCTGCACCAAGAAGCGGTGAGCGGGACCAATTTCATCTTATAGTAATGCGCTCCCCACTTGCGCTGGGTGCTTCTGTGGCACTGGTCGTGCCCACCGGCAAATGAGTCGGGGTGCAGACCCAACGTGGGGGTGGGGTGGGGGGGGTGGGGGGATGGGCTCTTGCACCAATTTGCCGCAACTGGCCACCTGAATACCGCTTGCAAATCGGGCGATGATGGGCAGAAAATCATATAGCATTGGCGAGGCGTCTGTCAGGAGAGCACGGCTGAAACAGAAACACACAATGTCCATGTGGTGCTCCCCCCTCGGTTCATTCGCACCTGGTTCCAGTCAAGCGTCGTGTTGGTAGCTGTAGACCTGTCATTCCCATCGGTAAAAAGGGAAGGGCCATCCAGATCCATGGCTTTATATTTAAGTGGAGACACCGCACCAGCTCGCTGGCCGAGAAACTTCAATGCCTATGGTTTTTCAGAGTCCCCTCGCATTAAATTACAGAGTTCAGTTGACCGTGGCAACATCGCACATCACAACTTGCACTGATGTAGCACCTTTAATGTGGTAAAACATCTCAAGGCGTTTCGCGGGAGCATTATCAAACAAAAATTGACAGTGAGCCAAAGAAGGAGTTATTACAACAGGTGACCAATAGCTTGGTCAAAGAGATAGGTTTTAAGAAGCGTCTTAAAGGAGGAGGAGAGAGGTGGAGAGGTGGAGAGGTAAAGGGAGGGAACTCCAGAGCTTAGGGCTTAGATGGCTGAAGGCAGGGCCACCAATGATGGGGTGAAGGAGGTGGGGGATAGACACGAGGCCAGAGTTGGGGGAAGGTAGAGTTGCAGGGCACGCCGATAGGGAGGGGCAAGGCTTAACTAATGGCTATGTGCCTGTGGAGCTATAGGCCTGGGTTCTTTCCTCGCCAGCTGTTCCCTTTCATGGGGGAAGATTCCTGTCCTGGTGAGACAGCCCCAGATGTAAAGTTCAGATTCCCCTCATCGAGAACTGCTGATCTGGTGGCTCAGTTGGTGAGTGAGGAACTGACCCACACCAGCCAGGAAGGTCCAAGCTTCTATCCCTGGTCTGTCTTGTGTTAGCTGACCTCAGTTTAGATGGTGGTAGGGGTGCTACAATTGACATCAGTGTCCCTGGCTAGAGACAAGAGAATTAAGTCTCCAGCCAGAAAGTGTGCGCGTGTGTGCAGGCTCAGTTGTGATGCTACCCACGGTCTAATGGGCTGCTGACGCTCACTGCCTAGGTTCACACATCGAAACCTGGCTCCACTTGTATCAGGTACTGGGTCCAGCTGTCAACTGAGACACTAAACCATGGCAGGAGTTAACGGATTCTGAAGAAGAGGAGAAAAATCATATATAAATCATAGAATCACACAGCACAGAAGGAGGCCGTTCGGCCCCTCGTGCCTGTGCCGGCTCTTTGAAAGAGCTGTCCAATTAGTCCCACTCCCCTGCTCTTTCCCCATAGCCCTGTAAATTTCTCCTTTCCAACTATATATGTATATATATATATATATATTTCTCCAACTCCCTTTTGAAAGTTACTATTGAATCTGCTTCCGCCACCCTTTCAGTCAGCGCAGTCCAGATCATAACAACTCACTGCGTAAAAAAAAATTCTCCTCATCTCCCCTCTGGGTCTATAATGGGGATAAAAAAGATAAATAATCATGTTTTACCATCTCTTTGTTTTTCCCTATGCGTTAATCCACTTTTTTCAAAGCAGCTAGAAAGTTGGAGATAGCATCTGTGAATGACTGAAGCATTACAACACTAAGTTCATTGCTCGTCTCTTGAACGTTAGAATCAAAACTGCCAAACAGTGGAGTGGATACAGCAATATCATTTCGATTGGCCTGCAACAGTATCACCATTAATTCGTGTCTTATCTCCTCGAACCTCTCCCTATCATACTTTACCAGATTCTCATCGGTGAGCGGATAAATAAAAGTTGCGGGGTAGCAGTCCTTAGGAACTGGAAACTCAACTTTGCAAAGCATGGGGAGTTCAGTAAACACTTCAAAGAGGCGACAAAGGGACCTTGATGTGAGCGGGTTCCCCAGGAACCTGAACTCTGTCAACTTTTTACACGGCGCCACAGCTAACATCATCATGTTGATGTGCTCGTCTCCGATATTGCATTCCTCGAGCGTGAGTCTCCTCAGAGTGCGGGATGCGCGGCCAAGCAGCTTGAAAAAGGTCGATGGGAAGAGGTCAGCCACGCTGTGCCCGCTCAGGTCCAGCGCTTCCAGGTGTTCAGCGTGTAGGCTGTTGGCCAGGTACGCCATGTCTGCGTGATTCAGGCAGCAGCTGGACACATCCAGGGCACGCAGAGGAGTTCTTAAAGGGCTGCAGAGATATAAAATGAAACAAAAAAATCACGTGTTTCAAATCAACGTAAGAAAAAAGGACTTGCATTTTTATAGCACCTATCACGACCTCAGGATGTCCCAAATCGCTTCACAGCCAATGAAGTACATTTTTGAAGTGTAGTCACTGTTGTAATGTGTGAAGCCAATTTGCACACAGCAAGCTCCCACAAACAGCGGTGAGTTAAATGGCCAGACAGTCTGTTTTTTTAATGATGTTGATTGAGGGATAAATATTGGTCAAGACACCGGGGAGAACTTTCCTGCTCTTCTTCGAAATAGTGCCGTAGGATCGTTTACGTCCACCTGAGAGGTCAGACAGGGCCTCAGTTTAACATATATATCTTGACAGTATGTAGACGGCACATTCATGTCTCTAACCCATCCAAGTGTTTACGATGATCTCAAATGACTGGCCTGCCCTAATATTTCCTTCTTTGGCTTGGTGCCAATTTTTGTCATATTATTCTCCTGTAAAGCGCTACATAAATGCACGTTGTTGTTGTTGTTGTTGTTGTTGACGGACCTGCTGTGTATTCCCAGCATTTTCCCATCCATTCCAGCCATTGTTGGCTGCTGGTGGGAGCAATTACGAATAAATGTATGTAATTAAGAGATGCCATCATTGCCAAATAATAGGAAGTGTGACCCCGGGGTTTGCGACAGTCTGCTTGACGCAGTCAGGAAGTCAGATATAAAGATTATGACTTTGTGAACCAGCTGCCTTGGTGCTTTCTGTCCATTTGTATCTCTCTCGCAGCACCTGGTTTTAAATGACTGCGTTAGAGAGTTCAGCCTTAGGCCTGCCTTTGTGTGATGAGATCATTTTAATAATACAGGTTACGCAATAGGGAATCCAGGAAAGGGTCACGTCACTCGTTGGTCTGAGAAACCAGTTATGTGATTCACTAGATGCCCCTACATTTAAATAAATAGTGTTTTGGTTCGAGTTCACATGCACCCTACGCTATATGTCGGGGATACCTGGGAGGTAAATGAAACGGATTCTGTGGGAAAAGGGTAAGTTACAATATGAACTACTCTAGTTAAACAGCTCAAGTGTGAAAAAATCCAAGCTGTCACTGAGACTGTCAGACCACCAGAACAGCACCAGAAGGAGGTCAATGTACGAATCTATGAAGAGATAGGAAGGGTATGAGCGGACCAGGAAGTTATTTTAATGGGAGACTTCAATCAACCAAATATAAACTGGGAAAACCCAAGTGATTTAGAGTCAGAGTTGGTAAATGTCATCGCACGACTGCCTCATGATCATGTGCGCCAAGGAATCCACAAGAGGCAGTGTTCATCTTGACCTGGTGTTCGCTTATGATCTTGACAGGAAATGGATATCATAGTGTCCCTGGAGGACAGCAACCAGAGCACAAGCAAGTTTAAGACAATCTGGGGGCCAGCAATACCTAAGACCAGGAGTCAAGGATATGACTTTAAAAGGGATAAATGGGTTGGAGTATGTGGCTCAGCAGTACTTTGGCAGAGGACAAGTATTGAGATTTTCTGCACTATCGAAAATTCTTATCACTAGTCAATCTCCCATAATGCTGGAATCAGGAACAAATGCAAAGCAAGAAAGACGTACATTTATATAGCACCATTCAGGACGTCCCAAAGCGCTTCACAGCCAATGAAGTACTTTTTGAAGAGTAGTCACTGTTGTAATGTAGGAAAAACGGCCGCCAATTTGCGCACAGCAAGATCCCACAAACAGCAACGAGGTAACTGACCAGATAATCTGTTTTTAGTTGTTAGTTGAGGGATAATTGTTGGCCAGGACACTGGGAGAACTCCAAATCAAAAGCAAAATACTGCAGATGCTGGAAATCTGAAATAAAAACAGAAGAAGCTGGAAATACTCAGCAGGTCAGGCAGCATCTGTGGAGAAAGAAACAGAGTTAACGTTTCAGGTCGAAGACCCTTCATCAGAGCATTAACTCTGTTTCTTTCTCCACAAATGCTGCCTGACTTGTGGAGTATTTCCAGCATTTTCTGTTTTTATACTGGGAGAACTCCCCTGCTCTTCTTCGAATAGAGCCATGGGACCCTTTACATCCACCCGAGAGAGCAGACAAGGCTTCTGTTTAACATCACATCCAAAAGACGGCACCTCCAACAGTGCAGCACTCCCTCAATACTGCACTGGAGGGTCGGCCTGGATTACATGCGACAAATCTCTGGAGAGGGACCTGAACACACAACCTGCTGACTCGGAGGTGAGAGTGTTACCCACTGAACCAAGGCTGACACCTTTACAGTCGTCAGGTGAAATGGGACAATTCAACCAGGGTGCATAAATGTAATTCAGTCTCCATTTTAAAAGTCACAAATTCTGTCCTTAATTTTTATATTTGCAATTTAAATTCCTATGCCTATAGCGTCATCACTGGCAGGAGGCTGGCATTACAGAATAAGCTTACAAAGGCAGTTTCCATTATAAATGACATAGGAATTTAATATGGGAAAGGTTTCAGGAAGTGTGTGCAGACATAAGATTTTTAATATAATATAGATATAGGGTAGAAACTACTGGTGGTAATATCATGTAAATGCTTAAGATGTTTATAGGTTAATGTCTCCTTTAAAATAGCGATATGAGTGTGTTAAGGGCCCGAAATCCTTGGGTCGAGGGGAGGTGAAATGGCTGTGCAGTCGGGCCGGGACTGTTGGAATTTAGGGCAGGTCTTAGGTCCATTGGCTCCCCAATCCCTCTTTTTGAACATTGACAAATTCTGCTGGAAGTGTGGCTATGCGCCTCTTGTGTCCGCCCCTCTTCTCCGTGCAAAGGTTGCCAGAAGAAGTGGGACTGGGGGGGATGACTCAGTCTGTCAGAAATATTTTCTCCAGAAAAGAGAAGGCTGTGGGGTGACCTGATAGAGATCTTTAAAATTATGAAGGGGTTCAATAGGGTAAACGTAGAGAAGATATTTCCACTTGCGGGGGAGACCAGAGCTAGGGGCAATAAATAGAAGATAGTCACTAATAAATCCAATTGGCAATTCAGGAGAAACTTCTTTACTCAAGATAGTGGTTAGAATGTGGAACTCGCTACCACATGGGGTAATTGAGGCGAATAGCATAGATGCATTTAAGAGGCAGTTAGATAAGTACATGAGGGAGAAAGGAGTAGAAGGATATGCTGATAGGGTTAGATGAAGTAAGGTGGGAGGAGGCTCATGTGGAGCATAAACACTGGCATGAACCAATTGGGCCGAATGGCCTGTTTCTGTGCTGTAAAATTCTATGTAAATCTGGCCAGCTCCGCCTCCGTTGTCTCCCCCAATGCTTAAGGCCTGCTCGACTGCCAGGATCAGATCCTGGTGGAAGCAGGGCCCAGAAGTGCTTCCCAATGACAACTTCCAACTCTTCACAACTGTTTGTCCCTTTGGCCAGAACGACTGTCCCCTCTATGTTCTGCCTCGGTGCTGCTGCAAAACTGCTGCCCTCCACCGAGCCGGATGCCCGAGTTACACCGCCAGTGGAGCAGGTGCCGGTGCCGCCTCTACAAATGACCCTGATCCGGGAATCAGGACAGTGTCAGGGACACTGAAGACAGATGCCTGTAAGTCCCCCCCCACCACCCCCATTGCACTTCCAGTAGCGGAGTGGAGTCCAAGGGACTTCGGGCCCCATGGGGTGAAATTGGTTATCAGTGGCAGTGCAAAATAGAGGTGAGCAGCCCGTTTTACACCCTGCCCAATATTAAAGTCAATGGTAAAGACAACTGGTCGGGATGACGATTCGCGATCACCCGTCTTGTGGTACCGCTGAAGACTTTCACTCTCTCTGTGTTTATACAGTAACAGTAAGTTCTACCATTATTTTAGAATCATACAGCACAGGAGGAGGCCATTCGGCCCATTGTGCCTGTGCCGGCTCTTTGAAAGAGCTATCCAATTAGTCCCATTCCCCCCAATTCTTTCCCCATAGCCCTGCAAATTTCTTGTTATATCTTTGAAATCCCAGCCAATAATAAACGCTTTAATCACGCAGAGGCGGTAACAGCCATATCCACGATGTTGCTGCTCACTCAATATCATGAGAGCTGGTCCAAGCTCGAAAACTGATCTTAGAAGTTAAATCTTAAAGAACAGGAAGAAGCAAAGTTATTCTGTTTTCCCGTCAGTAATGACAAATATAATAAAGCAACGACCCAGAACTACAGAATGAAATAATAAGATCTTCGGAGAACATATGAAATTGACAAGCAGCAAAAGACCAGTTGGTCCATCAAGCCTGCCCCATACCACGATGGCCGGAGCATTGTGACTAAACACTTCCTACACTCCCCTTCCCCCACCCGCAGCCATGTAATCTCCTGGGAGAGGCCAAGAAACAGAAAAACCCAGGGTCAATAAAGGAAAAAAAATACACTGGAAAATTCCACTCCGACCCCCTCAGGCGGTCGAAAGAGGGCTTCCTTTAATTTAATTTAATTTGTCATCAGCTGCTACCTGAGTATCTTGCGTATTCGCCCAGTTAGAGTAGAAAAGGCCAGGTTCAGTTCGGTGAGAAATTTCATCTCGCTTAGCCTTTCACCGATTGTCACCAGCAGAGGTTCATCCTCTTGCGTCATTCTGTGTACGTCGAAGGTTCTTGCTGGGAGTGTCAGCGATCTGAGCAGTGGGAGTGGCACCTGGCTCAGGAGGAATTCGAAATGTTCCATTTCCAGGCGAATGTTGTGGACTAACTCCAACTTCTGCAGAGCCTCGGGCTTAACCAGTTTGATAATATAAAAGAATTTCTTCAAAGCCAGGCTGTCAGCCCTGAATTCAACACATCTGATCTTCAGCGGGCACTGCACCCTCAGTAACAAGGCCTGAACCACTACTTCATAGCTTCGCTGTGTCACAAACACACTCATTAAAACCTCAATTGAAATATCAGACACCAAAGCATCGAGTTTACGGTTTTGTATCTCCACTAGCAAATCAAAACAGGTCCTTGCCATCAATTCAGTCCTTCCCCACCTCCCTAAGGCCTTTCTGCAATCGCAGGCCTGAAATTCAGTATCATTGAGGCCCGTTAGATCAACCACTCTCAGCCTCTTTGAATATGTCACTGAACTGTTTAGAACATAATCCTTCAGCCCCATTACACATGCTTGCAGACAAACTTGACAGGTCCTATTGCAAAGATCTTCTTCACAGTCCACTGTCTTCCCCAAGAGTTTTCCAATGCTGAATTCAGCCAACGGCCACTTTTCCACTAAGTCGTGAACCACTGCGGCCTGCTCCAGTAAGTAGCTAGCTTTGAAGAGCAGGGGGTACAGGTCTTGCGCCACGTAAACGATGCTTCTCTGAGCGATCTGGGCGTCTGACACCAAGGCCTGGGCACTGATGAACCGCAGGGTCTTCATTATTCCGCAGTTCCGTTAGGTTTGCAGCTTTTTCTTCTTACGCCAAGGTAACCCGCAATGTTTTGAGAGGCTGAGTGACTCGCTCACATTCTGCATCGTATATTTTTAGCAGCAGCTGCACAGTATCAGCTGCTCCCTCCTAGATGGGAGTCATCGCTGTCATGGGTTCAGGCTTATTTCTATTTCAGCAGCAACTGGCTGGACAGGTCAGGGAAAGTGCGATACCGTTAGGACTGTGACGGCATTCTCCGCACGGCAGTATCCGCTGGGGAACTATATCCCTGAAATCTAACGCAGAAATCCAATTGATCTGCTCAATATTGCTGCTAGTTCTCCACAATGGAGTACAACAGGCTTTCCATTAAAAATTGCTTCACCATAATGGTGAATACTGTATAACAACTAGAGCGAAGTATGTGGGACTATAACAGCAGCTTGCATTTATACAGCAGCCTTAACATAGAGAAATGCCCCAAAGTGCTTCACAGACACGTAATCAAAACAATGGATACCAAGCCAAAACAGGAGATGTTAGATGGGGTGACAAGTGGCTTGGCCAAAGAGGTGGGTTTTAAGGATGGTATTAAAGGAGGAGAGGGGAAAGTGTTTAGGGGAAGGAATTCCAGAGCACGAGGCCCAGGCTGCTGAAGGGTGAATGTTCTATTTTGCTGTAGACAAATGTGTTTCTTTTGATCGCTCCAGCTTTCTCCTTCTCCTGAAGCAGCTGATTCACGCGAGATATAATCTCCTGTAGTCGCTGATTTATGCGAGGGTACCCTCTCCTGAAGCAGCTGATTCACGCGAGATATAATCTCCTGTAGTTGCTGATTTATGCGAGGGTACCCTCTCCTGAAGCAGCTGATTCACGCGAGATATAATCTCCTGTAGTTGCTGATTTATGCGAGGGTACCCTCTCCTGAAGCAGCTGATTCACGCGAGATATAATCTCCTGTAGTTGCTGATTTATGCGAGGGTACCCTCTCCTGAAGCAGCTGATTCACGCGCGATATAATCTCCTGTAGTTGCTGATTTATGCGAGGGTACCCTCTCCTGAAGCTGCTGACTCATGCAGGATATAATCTCCTGTAGTTACATGTCTTATACCAGCATTACCTCTCACTGAAGCCATTGACTCATGCTGGGGTTCAGTTCCACAAATGCCTGTTTGTCATGTGAGACCCCTCAGTCAGTGAGAAGGTGGCAACTCATTTGTCCACAGCAAGGTCCCACAAAGAGCAATGAGATAAATGACCAGTTAATCTGTTTTGGAGATGGTAACGAAGGGATAACTGTTGGCAGGACATTGGGAGAATTGCCCGGCTCTTCAAGTGGTGGCATGTGCTCTTTTCCATCCACCTCAACAGATAAATGGAGCCTTGGATTAGCATCTTATTGAAGATGACAATAGCACCTCCAAACAATGCAGCATTCCCTCAGTACTATATTGATGTATCAACCGAGATTACACGCTTAACTACCTGGAGTGGGACTTGAACCCACAATCATCTCACTCAGAGGCAACAGTGCGACCACTGAGCCAAGTCGACACTTAAGAGACTTTTATTAAGTTAGATAATTGAATGTGAACACAGGTTCCAGTGATGAAAAAAAATGTCAACTCGGTGAAAGACGCCCTTTGGTCTGCCCAAAACTTGCTGGTCTTCCAGCGCAAGGAGCTGTCCTCGACCGAGTGTTGCAGACTGGCACATTCCAAGGTCCAGGACTACGTGCTGAGGGATGCACTGAGGATGGGTGCGGCCGCCGCAAAGGCCCTGTGGGGAAAGGCAACCGTTTAGAGCCTTCCCGCCATTGTAAACCGAGGGGCTGCAATCAGGGAAAAACCCCCTCGGGCAGAATGTAAAATTCAAATTGCTGTAATGTACCTGTAATGAATCTGAAATGAATCTGTAAGCAATAATCTGTGTTGAGTATGATGCAATGAGACACCCTAGAGTGTCATGAACTGTAATTATGTCCAATGTGTTCATTGAACTGTACTTGACGTAACCTGCGAATTGTATAATCTGTATTGTGTACGTTTGGAAAGTGATATGACAACTGTATTGTATGTACTGCTGCAAATTTTATGAATAAAGTATATTTTTTGAAAAAAAAAAGAAAAAAAATGTCAACGCACTGCCCAGTCCCCAAAGACAATCTTTTCACTTTTCATTCCCCTTCACCATGTTCTGGCCGTTTTCATCTTCCTCACTCTGACCCAAGCAGGTTTTTGGTTCAGCTATGTAATTATTGGCTAGTCAGGCACATGGAAATGATTACAGATGGTAAATTCATCAGCATTAAGGGAGTCTTTAGTAGGAAGAATGTACTTGCTCCCCACCTACCTGAATATCACCTCCTATTTTTTCTCTTCTTGCTTGAGCCAGTGGTTGCTTCCCAGGATTATACCTGTCACACACACAACTAGTTGTTCAATTGATCAGCGATGCTTGGTTGTGAATAAATATAGTCTGATGCTAGCAGTTTTGGTCACTTGTCTCATGCAACAGTACACAGCAGCAGATTATTGTTTTATCAAGGAATTCAGATCCAGAAATTCATTTAGCAAAGTCTTCGATAAATCTGCTCAACCATCAATCGCTCTTAGCTGCAGCAGACCTGCTCATCTGGTTAAAGTTGATAAAAACTTTAATTTAAAAGAAAAAAAAACTTATATAGCACCTTTCATAACCTCAGGACATCCCAAAATGTTTTACAGCCAATTAACTACTTTTGAAGTGTAGTCACTGTTGTAATGTAGGAAACACAGCAGCCAACTGGCACAAAGCAAGATCCCACAGACAGCAATGAGATAAATGGCCAGATAATTTGTTTTAGGTGTTGGTTGAGGGATAAATATTGGCCAGGACATTGGGAAGAACTCCCCTGCTCTTTTTTCAATAGTGCCATGGGATCTTTTACATCCACCTGAGAGGACAGATAGGGCCTCAGTTTAACATCTTACCTGAAAGACAGCACCCTCCAACAGTCTCACATGACAAACAGGCATTTGTGGAACTGAACCCCAGCACAAGTCAGCACCTTCAGGAGTGGTAATGCTGGTATAAGACATCCGACTGGAGTGTGAGCTTAGAATATGTGCTCAAGTCTCATGGAGTGGGACTTGAACTCACAGCCATCTGACTCAGAGGTAAGAGTGCTACTCAATGAGCCACAGCTGACATTTGCTTACTGCCCTGTTTCGCATCAGTTTTTTCCCCTCTGCCCTTCAATGTGCTCATTCCTTATGTGAGTAGCATCGCAGCCAAACTTGTCCTCACCTGACAACCACACTTACACAAAGTCCAGGTGCAGGGTCACCGGCTAGCCATCAGGAGCAGGAATTATGGTCAAATTTCCCCCTCCCTAGCCCAACTGAGGCCAATTGCGGTAAACTTACTGCTAACCTGACAGAGCTCAACTAACTCAGTGCAGACTAGCAATGGAATCTGGCAACTCTGTTGGGTTGGTTCAGCTCCATACTGGGTAACACACCAAATCTTGATCCTACCTTCATTGGATGTCCATGCATGTGCATTTTCCAGTAGGTAGAACTCTCGCTTCTGTGATAGAAGGTTTTGGATTCAAGCCCCATTATGTATTTCATCACATAATCTAAGGTGACAATTCTGTGCATTACCTAGGGAGTGCTGCATTGTTGGAGGTGCTCGCTTTCAGATGAGATGTAAAACTGAGACCATGTCAGCCTCCTTAGGTGGTCGTAGAATATCTCATGGAATCATAGCATGATACAGTAAAGAAGGAGGCCATTCAGCCCATCGTGCCTGTACCAGCTCTTTGAAAGGGCTATCCAATTAGTTCCACTCCCCTGCTCTTTCCCCATAGCCCTGCAAATTTTCCCCCTACAAGTGTTTATCCAATTCTCTTTTGAAAGTTATTATTGAATCTGCTTCCACCATCCTGGAGAAACTTCTTTAACCAAAGAGTGGTAAGAATGTGGAACACGCTACCACAAAGAGTGGTTGAGGCAAATAGTACAGATGGATTTAAGGTGAAGCTAGATAAGCACATGAGGGAGAAAGGAATAGAAATGTATCCTGATAGAGTTAGATGAAGTAGAGAGGGAGGAGGCTCATGTGGAGCAGAAATGCCAGCTAGACCAGTTGGGCTGAATGGCCTGTTTCTGTGTGGTAGTTGTGATGGAACTCGATGTAACACTCTTTCAGGCAGTGCATTTTAGATCATAACAACTTGGTGCGTAATTTATTTTTTTCCTCAAGTTGCCTCTTGTTCTCTTGCCAATTACCCTCTGGTTACCGACCCTTCTGCCACTGGAAACAGTTTCTCCTTATTTACTCAATCAAAACCCTTCATAATTTTGAATACCTCTATCAAATCTCCCTTAATCTTCTCTGCTCTAAAGAGAACAACCTCAGCTTGTCTAGTCTTTCTACGTAACTGTCTTTCATCCCTTTCTAGTAAATTTCCTCTGCGCCCTCTCTAAGGCCTCATCATCCTTCCTAAAGTGTGGTGCCCAGAATTGAACACAGTACTCCAGCCGGGGCCTAACCAATGTTTTATAAAGGTTTAGCATAATTTTCTTGCTTTTGTACTCTATGCTTCTATTTATAATGCCAAGAATCCCGTATGCCTTTTTAACAACCTTCTCAACTTGTCCTGCCACCTTCAAAGACTTGTGTGAATACACTCCCACGGCACTATTTGAAGAAGATCAAGGGTTCTCCTGATGTTCTGGCCAACATTACCCAAGAGAATATCTAGTTATCCATTCATTTGTTTCCTGTCCACATAAGATTAAAAACAACTTGCATTTATATAATAAAACATCCCCAATTAATTCCTTATACTGGTCGGTGACTGGGGAACTTACAAGGGTCATTTTTGTACCACAATGATCAGCTTCTTGTTCTGTAATCACCTCCGGTATGATCAATTCCCATTTCCTAAACATGGTAGATTCCAGTTTTGAATAAACTACTAACTTGAAAGGAACCCCAATGTCCCTCTATCTCTGATGAGGATGTATGGAGGCTTTAGTATATTCTCAAAATTATAAAAATGCATCTGGCAAATAGGTTTTGATGAGTTCATCCAGTGTATTTGGACTAAGTGAATGGGATTCACTCTACAATTGCTTACCAAGAGGAATAAAAGTCCAATGATCTGCCAAATACTTGACTCATATAAAGTATGCTCTGTCTCTAATGGGGCCATAACTTCTCCACTATTGCTATTATTAACCATCAAAATAGTTCTGCACTCTGCACATTTACTATTCATAACATGTGAACCCAAAGCATCATAACTATACTTGGTAATGCTTCTGGTTCTTTGATGATACATACATCATAAGCAATTGGCAGGAGCAGTGTATCCTGAACAGCCACAGCTTTCCATGGTAAAAAAAATACTCGATAATGAGAAAGTGATGGGATGGAGTTTGAGAGAGTGATGGGAGTGGAGTTTGAGAGAGTGATGGGAGTGGAATTTGAGAGAGTGATGGGATGGAATTTGAGAGAGTGATGGGATGGAATTTGAGAGAGTGATGGGAGTGGAATTTGAGAGAGTGATGGGATGGAATTTGAGAGAGTGATGGGATGGAATTTGAGAGAGTGATGGGAGTGGAATTTGAGAGAGTGATGGGATGGAATTTGAGAGAGTGATGGGATGGAATTTGAGAGAGTGATGGGAGTGGAATTTGAGAGAGTGATGGGATGGAATTTGAGAGAGTGATGGGAGTGGAATTTGAGAGAGTGATGGGATGGAATTTGAGAGAGTGATGGGATGGAATTTGAGAGAGTGATGGGAGTGGAATTTGAGAGAGTGATGGGATGGAATTTGAGGGAGTGATGGGATGGAAATTGAGAGAGTGATGGGATGGAATTTGAGAGAGTGATGGGAGTGGAATTTGAGAGAGTGATGGGAGTGGAATTTGAGAGAGTGATGGGAGTGGAATTTGAGAGAGTGATGGGATGGAATTTGAGAGAGTGATGGGATGGAATTTGAGAGAGTGATGGGAGGGAGTTTGAGAGAGTGATGGGATGGAATTTGAGAGAGTGATGGGAGTGGAATTTGAGAGAGTGATGGGCATGGAGTTTGAGAGAGTGATGGGATGGAGTTTGAGAGAGAGATGGAATGGAGTTTGAGAGAGTGATAGGATGGAGTTTAATGGAGTGATGGGATGGAGTCCCCACCATCACCCAGTGCCCACTATCACCTCGTGCTCATCATCGCCCGTAGTTCATCATCGCCCGGTACCCACTCTCACCCAGTGCTCATCATCGCCCAGTACCCACTCTCACACAGTGCCCATCATTGCCCAGTACCCACTCTCACCCAGTGCCCATCATTGCCCGGTACCCACTCACACCCAGTGCTCATCATCGCCCAATACCCACTCTCACCCAGTGCCCATCATTGCCCAGTACCCACTCTCACCCAGTGCCCATCATTGCCCGGTACCCACTCACACCCAGTGCCCATCATCGCCCATTACCCACTCTCACCCAGTGCCCATCATCGCCCGGTACCCACTCTCACCCAGTGCCAATCATCGCCCGGTACCCACTCTCACCCAGTGCCCATCATCACCCAGTACCCACTCTCACCCAGTGCTCATCAACGCCCGGTACCCACTCTCACCCAGTGCCCATCATCACCCGGTACCCACTCTCACCCAGTGCTCATCAACGCCCGGTACCCACTCTCACCCAGTGCCCATCATCACCCGGTACCCACTCTCACCCAGTGCCCATCATCACCCGGTACCCACTCTCACCCAGTGCTCATCATCGCCCAGTACCCACTCTCACCCAGTGCTCATCAACGCCCGGTACCCACTCTCACCCAGTGCCCATCATCACCCGGTACCCACTCTCACCCAGTGCTCATCATCGCCCGGTACCCACTCTCACCCAGTGCTCATCATCACCCAGTACCCACTCTCACCCAGTGCCAATCATCGCCCGGTACCCACTCTCACCCAGTGCCCATCATCGCCCGGTACCCACTCTCACCCAGTGCCCATCATCGCCCGGTACCCACTCTCACCCAGTGCCCATCATCGCCCGGTACCCACTCTCACCCAGTGCCCATCATCGCCCGGTACCCACTCTCATCCAGTGCCCATCATCGCCCGGTACCCACTCTCACCCAGTGCCCATCATCGCCCGGTACCCACTCTCACCCAGTGCCCATCATCGCGCAGTACCCACTCTCACCCAGTGCTCATCATCACCCGGTACCCACTCTCACCCAGTGCCCATCATCGCCCGGTACCCACTCTCACCCAGTGCCCACCATCGCCCGGTACCCACTCTCACCCAGTGCCCACCATCACCCGGTACCCACTCTCACCCAGTGACCATCATCGCCCGGTACCCACTCTCACCCAGTACCCACTCTCACCCAGTGCCCATCATCGCCCAGTACCCACTCTCACCCAGTGCCCACCATCACCCAGTACCCACTCTCACCCAGTGCCCATCATCGCCCGGTACCCACTGTCACCCAGTGCCCATCATCGCCCGGTACCCACTCTCACCCAGTGCCCATCATCGCCCAGTACCCACTCTCACCCAGTGCCCATCATTGCCCGGTACCCACTCTCACCCAGTGCCCACCATCGCCCAGTACCCACTCTCACCCAGTGCCCATCATCGCCCGGTACCCACTCTCACCCAGTGCCCATCATTGCCCGGTACCCACTCTCACCCAGTGCCCATCATCGCCCGGTACCCACTCTCACCCAGTGCCCATCATTGCCCGGTACTCACTATCACCCAGTGCTCATCATCGCCCAGTACCCACTCTCACCCAGTGCCCACCATCGCCCAGTACCCACTCTCACCCAGTGCCCATCATCGCCCGGTACCCACTCTCACCCAGTGCCCATCATCACCCGGTACCCACTCTCACCCAGTGCCCATCATTGCCCAGTACCCACTCACACCCAGTGCCCATCATCGCCCATTACCCACTCTCACCCAGTGCCCATCATTGCCCAGTACCCACTCTCACCCAGTGCCCATCATCGCCCATTACCCACTCTCACCCAGTGCCCATCATTGCCCGGTACCCACTCTCACCCAGTGCCCATCATCGCCCAGTACCCACTCTCACCCAGTGCCCATCATCGCCCAGTACCCACTCTCACCCAGTGCTCATCATCGCCCGGTACCCACTCTCACCCAGTGCCCATCATCGCCCGGTACCCACTCTCACCCAGTGCCCATCATCGCCCGGTACCCACTCTCACCCAGTGGTCATCATCGCCCAGTACCCACTCTCACCCAGTGCTCATCATCGCCCAGTACCCACTTTCACCCAGTGCCCATCATCGCCCGGTACCCACTCTCACCCAGTGCTCATCAACGCCCGGTACCCACTCTCACCCAGTGCTCATCATCGCCCGGTACCCACTCTCACCCAGTGCCCATCATCGCCCAGTACCCACTCTCACCCAGTGCCCATCATCGCCCGGTACCCACTCTCACCCAGTGCCCACCATCGCCCGGTACCCACTCTCACCCAGTGCCCATCATCGCCCAGTACCCACTCTCACCCAGTGCCCACCATCGCCCGGTACCCACTCTCACCCAGTGCCCATCATCACCCGGTACCCACTCTCACCCAGTGACCATCATCGCCCAGTACCCACTCTCACCCAGTGCCCACCATCGCCCGGTACCCACTCTCACCCAGTGCTCATCATCGCCCGGTACCCAGTCTCACCCAGTGCCCATCATCGCCCGGTACCCACTCTCACCCAGTGCCCATCATCGCCCGGTACCCACTTTCACCCAGTGCCCATCATTGCCCGGTACCCACTCTCACCCAGTGCCCACCATCGCCCACTACCCACTCTCACCCAGTGCCCATCATCGCCCAGTACCCACTCTCACCCACTGCCCATCATCGCCCGGTACCCACTCTCACCCAGTGCCCATCATCGCCCAGTACCCACTCTCACCCAGTGCCCATCATTGCCCGGTACCCACTCTCACCCAGTGCCCATCATCGCCCAGTACCCACTCTCACCCAGTGCCCATCATTGCCCGGTACCCACTCTCACCCAGTGCCCATCATCGCCCAGTACCCACTCTCACCCAGTGCCCATCATCGCCCGGTACCCACTCTCACCCAGTGCCCATCATCGCCCGGTACCCACTCTCACCCAGTGCCCATCATCGCCCGGTACCCACTCTCACCCAGTGCCCATCATCGCCCAGTACCCACTCTCACCCAGTGCCCATCATCGCCCAGTACCCACTCTCACCCAGTGCCCATCATCGCCCGGCACCCACTCTCAACCAGTGCTCATCATCGCCCGGTACCCACTCTCACCCAGTGCTCATCATCGCCCGGTACCCACTCTCACCCAGTGCCCATCATCGCCCGGTACCCACTCTCACCCAGTGCCCATCATCACCCAGTACCCACTCTCACCCAGTGCTCATCATCACCCAGTGCCCATCATCGCCCAGTACTCACTCTCACCCAGTGCCCATCATCGCCCGGTACCCACTCTCACCCAGTGCCCATCATCGCCCGGTACCCACTCTCACCCAGTGCCCCTCATCGCCCGGTGCCCACTCTCACCCAGTGCCCATCATCGCCCGGTACCCACTCTCACCCACTGCCCATCATCGCCCGGTATCCACTCTCACCCAGTGCCCATCATTGCCCAGTACCAATTATCACCCAGTACCCATTATCACCCAATACCCGCTATCGCCCAGTACCCACTGTCACCCAGGTTCCATCTCCGCCCGGGGATCCATCCAAGTTAATGGAGGGTGGAAACCTTCTCACCACCAAGGGCAACTAGGGATGTGCAGTAAATGCTGGCCCTGCCAGCAACGCCCACATCCCATGAATGAATAAAAAAAAGATGGGAGGCCGGCCAGGAGATCATCTAAAACTCGGCTGCCTGTATCCTGACCCGCACCAAGTCCTGCTCACCCATCGCTCCGGTGCTCGCTGACCTACATTGTTTCCCCATCCCTGAATGCCTCGGTTGTAAAATTCTCATCCTCATGTTCAAATCCCTCCATGACCTCACCCCTTCCTATCTCTGTAACGTCCTTCAGCCCAACAACCCTCTGAGACCTCCAGCTCTGGCCTCCTGTGCATTACCCACTCCCTTCGCTGCATCATTGGTGGCCATGCCTTTAGCCGTCTTGGCCCTAAACTCTGGAATTCCCTCCCTAAACCTCCCTGCCTCTCCACCTCTCTGCCTGTAAGACGCTCTTATAAACCTATCACTTTGACCAAACATTTGATCACCTGTCCTAATATCCTTCTTTGGCTCTGTGTTAATTTTTGTCTGATTACGCTCCTGTAAAGCACCTTGGGATGTCTTACTTTGTTAAAGGCGCTGTATAAATGCAAATTGTTGTTGTTATTGTTGAAGAGAGAATAGCGGACTAAATAATATTTAACTTTTTGATTACCATGAAAAAAAGCACAGCCAGTGAAACTTAATCTAAAGACAGAAGAACATTTTATTTGCTACAAACCTTCATTTATAAAATAGGCTTTCACATACCGAAAGATAGTGTTCAGTATTGTCACGAAGGGTCATTTGGTTAAACGTGCCCGCTCTTTTTTTAGTCGTATCAGCTGTACATGATTAAATATATATAAAGGGGTAAGAGTTTCTGATCAGAACATAATGAAAGAAAAGTGATTCAGGGGTTTTAATGACATTGAAGACCTGGCACAAAAATATACAAGAACATTTACTGCAAGTCATTAGCAGATGGAACAGAAGCAAACAAGAAACAATCGTAAGGGTCCAAGAATGCGTGTGGCTTGGTTGTTGATCTGTTGGCTCATTAAATACAAAATGATATCTGATCTCCTGGTCGGTTGGATCATTTGATTATAATTACCTACCAATCACTGGAGGCAGAGAGAGCTATTATGAGAGAGTCTTCATTGCAACTACCTGCAGTCATTAGTGTACAAAATATAATTGGCTCAATTCAAAGAACGCAACATCGATCTTTTGCTGGGAAATGGAAAGAATCAAAAAAACAAAAATCGAGAATAAAGTTTCAAATCATATATAAGTTCTTGAGATCCAAGAAGGATAGAGTTGTCTTGGTCCTGATTTTTGGGGACAAACAACACCTAGCGATAAAAATAAATATTTACACATATATAATGCAACTACATAATTTGATTTGTACACTAGATGAAGTGGAGAATTAATCTACATTTACAGTGTTGCAGTTTCAACGCTATAGCCACCATAAATTGCACAAGAAAATAGGTCACGCAGCTAAGGCACCTTGTTATTTACAGAATGCAATAAAAAAATTAAAAAGTGAGCTGTAAAACAAAAGAACCTAACCATAATTATATGTATGTACATATAGTTACTTCCCATTTATCACTTGGGCTTAAGTGTATCTCTAATGTCCTTTTTCAATACGAGATGGAATGTCCATTGATTACAGCATCCGTTTCAGACAGTCGAATGCACCTGCACATTCCCCCATTTGTCCATCCTGTCTCCGGCTTTGAGGCTACTTTATCTGTTCCTTCATGGGCTGCTAGAGTGGCCGTCAGAACAACTCAGAACATGCAATCCGAGGGCGCCAATGCCTCGCTGCTGAAATGACTTCTTCACCGGGTCAGTAAGCTGGTCCGTGGCACATCCTGTTCAGAGCTGTTAAAACAAAATGTTATCAGTTAACAAGAACGAACAAATCTTCCAATAATTCAACCGTAGCAGCCTCGGTCTTCAAAGTGATGCACTGCAGCTGTGGAACATATGAACAGGAGGAGGCCATTCAGCCCTCGAGCCTGTTCCGCCATTCAATTAGATTATGGCTGATCTGTCTCTTAACTCCATCTACCCGCTTTGGTTCCATGTCCATTGATACCCTTACCTAACAAAAATCTATCGATCTCAGTTTTGACATTTTCAATTGACCCCCAGCCTCATCAGTCTTTTGTAGGGAGAGAGTTTTAGATTTCCACTACTCTTTGTGTGAAGAAATGCTTCCTGACATCACCCCTGAAAGACCTAGCTTTAATTCTAAGGATCGCCCCCCGCCTTGTTCTGGACTGTATGTTGCGATACAGCTATCACAGATTGGTGAAAGTCTTTAACTAGTGCTCGTTAATGAAGTGACTATTATAACCTCCATGAATAAATGCTTACTCAGTTGCAGATTGGTTCATTTATCCAACTTTCTGGCACTAGTAGCTACCATCTTGCCCGCCAGGTCCATTGCTCAATCTTCAATCGCAGCATTTGGTTCATTTGTGAAGCACCTTGGGATGTTTTACTACGTTAAAGGTGCTGTATAAGTGCAAATTGTTGTTTTTTGAGGGGACATTCCAAGGATTCAAGACATTAAAATAAGACTGTGCATTAGAAACACAACCCCTTTTTCCACTTACAAACTTCTTAGGTTAGCTGTCATTTGCGATAAAGTGGGGGGAGTTTTAACTCCCGCAGCCTGGCTGAAACCGGGCCGGGAGCGGGGTTGTCGGTTTAAATGGAGCAGGAGATTTGCCGGCTGGTCTCCCAGTCCGATCCTGGTGACTGCAATTTTAATTTGCAGGTGGCAGGGACACCTGTCTGAAGCTGGTGGGGTCCTTTAAATATGCAGATTGGGCCCCGATGACATCACCGGGAACTGACTGTCATTTTAACATGGAGAAGGATCTGGGGCTGAAGCAAGCGGGAGGGGGGATCAGATAGAGAGCAGGACCCCCTAGGTAAGTTTAATTATTTCCTTTGTGGGGTCCCCACAGGAGGTGTAGGCCTCAGTTGCAAGGAATCCCCAATCCCCGGCCCAAACCGCTGGCCACCCCAGAACCCCTGTTCCTGCACTTGCCTTGGGCATGGCAGGTGGTGTCCGAGACACCTGATTTTAATGCCACTTCCCGTCGACTTCCCGCCCGTTTTGGTTGGGCAATCGACAAACGGCATGTTAATGAGGCCTGGCCGTTAAAATCGGGTAGGCTTCTCACTGCTTGCTAGGCTGCTTTCCCCTCCCGGGAGTTAAAATTCACCCCCCCCCCCCACAAAAATGCTTTTTTTTAAACCCAGCAGATAAGCTATTACTGGGGATTGAAGTTTTTTTTAAATTATTGCTCAGTAATAGAATTACATAGAAATTTACAGCACAGAAACAGGCCATTCGGCCCAACTGGTCTATGCCAGTGTTTATGCTTCACTCACACCTCCTCCCAACCTACTGTGCACTGTACTCCAAGTGTGGTCTCATCAAGTTTAACTTAACCTCTCCCCTTTTCAATTCTATTCCTCTAGAAATGAACCCCAGTGTTTTGTTTGCTGTTGCTGCGGGGGATATGAGGTGGGGGGAGGGGGGAGGTTGGAGGAGGGGGACAGGATTTAATATAAAAACAAAAAAGAGGAACAACAAATGCTGGAAATCTAAAACGTTGGGAACACACAGCAGGTCAGCCAGAATCAAACAGTTCAGGTGTGCACCCTTTACCAGGTGCTCTTACAAAAAGAACACTTTATTTTTTTAAAAATCCCCTAGCAAGAGGTTTAAAAATAGATAGTTTCAATGCATTTTCCTCTACAAAAGTCTCTCACCTAGAAATGAAAATTCCGAAGCGATAGGAAGTTGGAACAGCAAAAAAGTATTAGAAATAAGGCAACAAAAAAAAACTTGACGATCGAGGGGCAACGAGGGCGACGGGACAGCAGTGGAGCGTCCCGCAAGAGGGAAAAGGTCTGAGTCAGATGCTACCATTTGGAAATTTAGATTAAAAAAACCTAATTTTTAAAATATTCTTCAGCATAGTAGAGGTGCATTGCACATTGGAAGGAAGCACATTCAAAAGGGCTGACTGCACAAACCCAGAACATCTAACATTTTTTCTTTAATTCATTCTCGGGATGTGGGCATCGCTGGCAAGGCAGCCATTCACTGCCCATTCTTAGTTGCCCTGGGAAGGTGGTGGTGGGCTGCCTTCTTGTAGTGGTTTGATAAAACTGAATGACTTGCTAGGTCACTTCAGAGGGCAGTTAAGAGTCAACCACATTGGCGTGGGACTGGGGACACATATAGGCCAGACCGGGTAAGGACGGCAGGTTTCCTTCCCTAGAGGACGTAAATGAACCAGTTGGGTTTTTACGACAATCCGACAGCTTCATGGTCACTTTTACTGATACCAGCTTTTTATTTCCCCATTTAAAAAAAAATGAACTCAAAATCTCAAACTGCTATGTGGGTATTTAATTCAAGTTCTCTGGATTACTAGTTCAGTAACATAACCACTATATTACCGCACCCTAATATCTCGAATTGTTAGAGAACGTCAAAATCACAAGATTTTTAAATGGGCCAGAAAAATGATCAAATTCATAATCAACGTGATAAAATCACACAAACTGGCAGCATTCTTTTGGTGCCGTTAATCAGCAAAAGAGAGCTGGTAATAGTTATAGAGTCATAGAATCATACAACACAGAAAGAGGCCATTCGGCCCATCATGCCTGTGCCAGCTTTTTGGAAGAGCTATCCAATTAGCCCCAATTACCTGATCTTTCCCATAGCCCTGCGATTCTTTCCTTTTCAAGTATTTATCCAATCCCTTTTGAAAGTTATTAATGAACCTGCTTCCACCACCCTTTCAGGCAGCGCATTCCAGACCATAACTCGCTGCGTAAAAAAAATTCTCCTCATCTCCCCCCTGGCTTTTTTGCCAATTATTTAACTCAGGTTACCGACCCTCCTGCCACTGGAAACAGTTACTCCTTATTTATTCTATCAAAACCCCTCATAATTTTGAACACCTCTATTAAATCTCCCCTTAACCTTCTTTGCTCTAAGGAGAACAATCCCAGCTCCTCCTGTCTCTCCGGATAACTGAAACCCCTCATCCCTGATACCATTCTAGTAAATCTCCTCTACACCCTCACCAAGCCTTTGACATTCTTCCTAAAGGGTAGTGCCCAGAATTGGACACAATACTCCAGCTGGGACCTAACCAATTTATAAAGGCTTAGCATAACTTCCTTGCTTTTGTACTTGCCAACAGAATGTTAACATTTCAGAGAAATGTCAGGTGGCATTATTTTTAAATGTAAAAAGTTAAGTGTTTCTTGATACATGTATATCAACAAAATTGAAAATATGATCCTGCCAGATACTTAAGATAGCTACCGATAGGAAGATCATTCAGGTTAAACCAGGGAGCCCGCTCACCTTTACAAACAGAACAATGTTAATTGTTAATAGCAAACACCCATATAAAACACCATGATTAATAGAGCCATTTGAAACATGCTAATCGCCTCCGTTATTCTCCCAGTTAGGGTTATTGTTTAGTAAATCACCACTTATCCCTGCTTTAAGTCATTAGTCTGATTAATCCTTCAAAAGGTTTTAACTTATAAAAACTAGTTACTTACTGAACTATCTTTGCAAACACTTGCAAGTCAAACCAGTGTTGAGAGGCCTATTGTTACATGTGAGGGTTTACTCTGCCAAGACAGTGAAGGAAAGGAACCAAATTAAAATTACTACCTGGTAGATGCTCAGAACAGTCACTTGCCCCACTGATGGGTCAAAGCTGGAGAATATAGAGCAACATCCAATAATGTTTGAATTCTGTAATTTAAACACATTTCATCCTCTTCATAGTATCGTAGGAAGCAGGTGAGAGAATGGGCAGGTGACCATGGTTTGGGAAAGAAGGATCAAGTAGGGCAGAAACCCTTCCCATTTTCTCCATGACCAAACCCCTCGCACTCTGTTGGCGTCTATTGACTCATCCATAATCAAAAGGAGGGAAAAGAGGAGGAGGAGGAAGAAGAAGAGGAGGAAGAGGAAGAAGAGGAGGAAAATGAGGAGGAAGAAAACGAGGAGAAGGAGGAAAAAGCAGAAGAGGAAGAAAAAGCAGAAGAGGAGGAAAAAAACAGAAGAGGAAGAAGAAAAAGGTTAAAGAGAAAGACAAGGAGAATGAAGTAAAGATGGAGGAGGAGGAGGAAGAAGAAACAGTATTTTAGTGCTTTTCAAACTGTAAAAATGACAACAAAAAACATTTCATAATAATGACATCACTTCCCATTTAGTGCAAGGTTGCCACACTTTGTCAAGTCCAAGAACCACTCAGGAGGTGGGATCATTGCTCGAGTTCTGAGATTTGCTTTGCTGATAACGACAATTAATTAAAGACCTTAATTAATCCACATCATAAGACAGAGAAATAATTACAGAAAGGGGACAGTTGTTTTGGTGCCTTGTTTAAACTTTAAAATTTTACAAAAGTGCAGTCAAAAAACTGAACTGTTCAGCCCAAAAGCAAACTGGCAGCAATCCTGATATATTCAAGTATGCAGCTTGATTTTGGTGGGATTTGGTAAAGATTTAATGCTTCCTTTGTTTTAGTGAAACTCTACACACAAAACCTTTCTTATGTCTGTGTAGCCATCACCTCTAGCACTGCCAACCCTTGCGATTCAACAACAACTTGCATTTATACTACGCCTTTAACGTAGTAAAACGTCCCAAGGCGCTTCACAGGAGCGTTATCAAACAAAATTTGACACCAAGCCACATAAGGAGGTATCAGGACGGGTGACCAAAAGCTTGGTCAAAGGGGTCAGTTTTAAGGAGCGTCTTATAGGCGGAGAGAGAGGCGGAGAGGTTTAGGGAGAGAATTCCAGAGATTAGGGTCTAGGCTGCTGAAGGCATGGCCGCCAATGGTGGAGCGATTAAAATCGGGGATGCACAAGGGGCAAGAATTGGAGGAGCGCAGAGATCTCGGAGGGTTGTAGGGCTGGAGGAGGTTACAGAGATAGGGAGGGGCGAGGCCTTGGAGGGATTTGAAAACAAGGATGAGAATTTTAAAATCGAGGCGTTCCCAGACTGGGAGCCAAGGTAGGTCAGCGAGCACAGGGGCGATGGGAGAACAGGACTTGGTGCGAGTTAGGATCAGGCACCAGAGCTTTGGATGAGCTCAAGTTTCAGGAGAGTGGAAGAGCCAGGAGAGCATTGGAATGGTACAGTCTGAAGGTAACAAAAGGCATGGATGAGGGTTTCAGCAGCAGATGAGCTGAGGCAAGGGCGGAGACGGGCGATGTTACGGAGGTGGAAGTAGGCAGTATTGGTGATGGAGCAGATATGTGATCGGAAGCTCATCTCAGGGTCAAATAGGACACCAAGGTTGCAAACAGTCTGGTTCAGCCTCAGACAGTGGCCAGGGAGAGGGATGGAGTCGGTGGCGAGGGAACGGAATTTGTGGCGGGGACCAAAGATAATAGCTTCGGTCTTCTCAATATTTAGTTGGAGGAAATTTTTGCTCATGTCAGACAAGCAATGTGACAAATGAGAGACAGTGGAGGGGGAGGGAGGTGGTTGTAAGGTAGAACTGTGTGTGGTCAGCGTACATGTGGAATCTGACGTTGTGTTTTCAGATGATGTCGCCGAGGGGCAGCAGGTTGATGAGAAATAGGAGGGGGCCATGGATAGATCCTTGGGGGACTCCAGAGGTAACAGTGCGGGAGTGGGAAGGTAAACCATTGCAGGTGATTCTCTGGCTACGACTGGATAGACAAGAATGGAACCTTGCGAGTGCAGTCCCACCGAGCTGGACAATGGAGGAGAGACGTTGGAGGAGGATGGTGTGGCTGCAGACAGGTCGAGAAGGACGAGGAGGGATAGTTTACCACGGTCACAGTCACAAAGGATGTCATTTGTGACATTGATAAGGGCCATTTCAGTACTGTGGCAGGGGCAGAAACCTAGTTGGAGGAATTCAATCATGGAATTGTAGGAAAGATGGACACGGATCTGGGAGGTGACAACATGTTCAAGGACTTTGGAGAGGAAAAGGAGGTTGGACATGGGGCAGTAGTTTGCAAGGACCGAGGGATCAAGGGTGAGTTTTTTGAGGAGGGGTGTGCTGACGGTAGGTTTTGTTGGGGAGGGGGACAATACCCAAGGAGAGGGAACCGTTAACAATATGAGCTAATATGGGGGCCAGGAAGGGAAGTTGGGTGGTCAGCAGTTTAGTGGGAATAGGGTCGAGGGAGCAGGAGGTGGGTCTCATGGACAAGATGAGCTCGGAGTGGGTATGAGGGGAGATATGAGAGAGACTAAAGAAAGATGTGAGTTCAGGGCTAGGGCAGGGGGGAACCGTAGGGAAAGTTTGGCTCGGTGGGCTAGGGGAAGGGAGGGAAGCGGCAGAGGCAGCTGAACGGATGGTCTCAATCTTAGTGACAAAGAAGTCCATGAGCTCCTCGCACTTGTTTTTGGAGGGGGCAGGGGAGAGGGGTTTAAGAAGATGGTTTGTAGTGGAGAAGGGAAGCCGGGGATTATCTTTTCATTTCAGGATGATCCTGGAATAGTGAGCAGTTTTGGCAGAGGAGAGCAGGACCCGATGGTGCTTTATATGGTCCAGCCAGATCAGGTGATGAATGACTAAACCAGTTGTCCGCCATAAACGTTCAAGCCTGCGTCCCTGGGACTTAAAGGAGCGGAGATGAGGGCCGTACCGGGGGAACAATCAGGGTGAGAGAGAGTAATGGTTTTAATGGGGACAAGGGCATCAAAGGTGGAGGTGAGGGTGTGATTGAGCAGATCAGTAGCTGCAGAAATGTGGTGAATGGAGGGCCAAAGGCTAGACAGTTGGGAATTTGAAAGTGCCGTTGTAAGTGACCTTGGGGAAGGGTTTTTTCCAGGGGCAGACACAGAAGGAAGTGGGGTTGGGAGGGGGAAGGGGGATGTGGGTGGAGATGGAAGTGATCAGGGATTGACACGATGGAGTAGAGAGGCCACGTGAGATGGCAAGGTCGAGGGGTGGCCGTGAATATGGGTAGGGGAGTGTATAAGGAGGGAGAGATTAAGGGAGGATAGGGCAGTGAACTCAGGAGAGAGAGGGCATGATGAGTTGAGATGGAGGTTGAAATCACCGAGGATGAGAAGTTGCTCGGTGCAGAGGCTGAGGGAGGAAATCAGTGAAGATATCTCGGTGAGAAACTGGACGTGGTACTTGGGTGAGAATGAGAATTTTAAAGGAGAGGTGAGAGGGGTGGAACAAGGTGAGATGCTTAAAGGAGGAGAAGGTGCCAGAGGAGTAGGGGGACAGACCAAGGTGTGATTTGGTGATAAGGGCCACACCGCCACTGCGGCAGTCTGGGCGGGACAACTGGTGGAAGATATAGCTAGGCGGGGAGGCTTCATTAAAGGGGAAGGTGTCATCACCCTTCAGCCAGGTTTCCGTCAAGGCCATGATGTCGATCCAATCATCCACAATAAGCTCATGGATGGCAAGAGCCTTGTTCACAAGTGAACGGACATTCTGGAGGGGAATGTGGTGAGGGGCGGTGATAGCTGATCCACTAGCAGAGTCCACAGGGTCAGCACTGGGAGGGGTGAGTGGGACGGGAAGGAAATTGGCAAGATTAGCCCCCAGCGGGCACGGTGGGCGGGAAAGTTGGTGAGAGAGTATGATGGGCCAGTTGGGGTTGCTGCTCATAAGAAGGCAGTGACGAGTGCCTCGATGGGCCCTTTGGAGGATGCCAAGAGAGGCACTGAGGGAAGCTGTAGGCTGTTCTAAGAGGGAGTCAAGCCTGGGACGACGGCAGGAGAGTAGGAAGGTCGAGGAGTGCTGAAGGGTTGGGGTAGGGATTTGGGGGGGAGGCAGAGTACCCAAGAGGGGAGAAATGAAAGGAGGCACAATGACAGGAGGGAGGGGCCTAGGAGGGTTAAAGAGAAAAGAAGAAGAAAAAAGGTGAATAAAGGGGAAATAGAAGTGATGGGCTCAGGTCCAGAGCAGCAGCCAAAATGCGCAATTCACCCAAGAATTCTGCTTGTCGTGAAAGTTTCCTTTAAAATCCATGTGATTTATTCATGAAATTGAAGTACGTAGAAAGCTATGTTTAAATCATGAGCATTAAAAAATATGTTTCATAGATCACAGGACTGGAGAGTGAGTTGGATTAGGAACGCTGCAGTCCTTCTGTATGTACCCTACACAACACAAAACGCAGATACTTACTGCTGTGATGTACTGGTTCTTCACCGGCTTAGACCTCTGCATCCTTGGGGAAAGATTTAGGGATGTATAATGACAAGACATCTTAGAGTCAGGATTAGAAGTGTCGTCAGAAAATGTCTCTGTGGAAAGCTGGGACATGCAGTTGAGAGTTGAGCCACTGATGCTCTCTGCCGAAGTACATTGTGACGAGGTCTCCGAGCTCTCTGTGACTAAGACAAACAAAAATGGAATCCTATTAGGGCTGAGTTTTAGTTTCTTTCTAAGTGCTGACAGCAATCACCTTTAATCAAGTAGCATCTTTGGCCGAGTACAAAACTGAACCAGAGGAGATGGGACCATGACTTGAATTCTGATTTATTTTTTATGCATCTGATGAAAGTTCAATGAAAACCCTTTCTGGCTCTGTGTTCCTCAGTTACTTAAGGCTTTGTACCATCAATTCAAAATACAATTGTTGTTCCAACAGATTAACGTCATTATGTTTAATTTTCACTGGAATATAATTCATCTCCGTACGCTGCAATCGGTGTGAAACAAGGCAACTGCTGCATGTCATAGAGATCATCTAACAATTAGAATCAAGGTGCAAGAGTTGAGGGGGGGGGTGGGGGAGGCCTTGTTTTGAATGTAATACAATGTGGAAAACCTACATTATTCAACCATTTTGCTAACTGCTTATCTGAAGTTTATAAACGTATTTTTATCGCATCTAATTTGTTCCTGAGCTCCACGAAAGGAATTCTTAAGATTTCTTGGAGGAGTGGAACAGTGCAACCCAATTCCATGGAAGAAATGTCAATGCAATGCCAACATTGGACTGAGCAATCGTGCCCGCATAGCAATATATACACATCAGAAATGGTGCACAGTTAAACACAGACTGGGTTTGGTCAGGTTTCAGAGGTTTAATCAGGAAAAAGACCGATAATTTTGAAGACTTACTCATGGAGGGCTGGCTCCCAGTCTCTTGCTCCAGTTCATCTTCCTCGATGCAAGTCCCAATATCGTAGGACCAGTGGTTGAAAGGTGTCCAATGTGGACCGGCGTGTGTTGGACTCGAATACACGTGAAGATTGAGAGTTCCCAGTATGGAAGAGGATGACTGGCTGCTCGAAGAGGAGGTGCTGCTGTTGGAGATGGTAGAATGGGGCCTCTTGAAGGAGGTGGAGTGGTCAAACGAAGACACTGCGATGGTTGCCCGCGTTCTAGATTCTATTAAGACATCGACAAATTGAAAAACATGTTTCGTGAAGGACGGAGAAGATGTTTGAACCAATGAACCTCCTTTCCGAGGATTTCAGTCATAGAAGCATAGAAATTTGCAGCACAGAGAGCCAGATGTGGAAATTTAGGCCCACCTAATTGCATCAGGTGCTGAGTGGCCTAACCAGTCATCCTTAAAGGGATCGCTGGAGGCCGTTCCAAAAAAAGGCCCAGGAAATTTAGCCTTTTTATTTTTTGCGAGTTGGAGGGGGCGTGCAGGAGAGCTCCTCCTGAACCAAAAAAAAACCTCCACCAGCCTGCTGACAGCGCATTCGACACCCCCAACAGGATCGGACTCCCCTACCAACCGCCCCCCGCCGCCCCTCCAAGACCTGACCAGCCAGCCAGCTTCCCCCCCCCGCCACCGGCCGTCTTCTCGCCCTCTCCGAGCAGCTCCCCTGCGGCATTTAAGTGAGGCCCGAAGCCTCAGGTTGGCATCGTCCAGCGCGAGAAGCCATCCCTCCGCCAACTTTGCAACCATTTCGGATGCAGGTCCAATTTCTCTGCCACAGTATTTTCCGACACACTCTTTCAAAGCTCTCCATATGAAGGCTGCTCTGTGGATGGGAGTCTTGAGTTGTGACAGTAAACCACTCATCCAGGCCCGCAAGAATTCTTAATCCAGCTCTGTGAAACGCAGGCTCCCAGACTGTTGTACTCTTAAACACATTCTAGCCACAGAGGCCTCAAACAACCCATTAGTAATGATATCGTTAAACATCCTCCTGGTTATTTTATCTCACGTACCTGTACCCTTCATGATATAATCAATTGCCCGGTCACTGATGGCTGCTTCACTGGGCTTGATGTCCATAAATGGCTTATTACCTATTCCCATGGATACCATCTCCTGCATTCTCAGCTCTGTAACGGACAGTTTAATGATCAATAAGATATCGGTCCACTGCTGCCCAGGGGAAGAGATTATTGACCCGTTGATTATTTTGGCATCAAGTGCCCACTGCCACAACCTCAAGCCTTCCTTGACGAGCGAAAGTCTGACCTTCTAAGGCGATTTATTCCTGATGTGCTGATCAGCCTGGCATTTGAAAACTTGCTCACGGTGGGGAAACATTAGGGAGGAGGGACTTTAAATGGCATTTATTTTTGCCCCACTTTTATTCCCACCCTCGTAAAAGCCGTGACCGTTCCATAACTTCTAGCAACTCTCCAGCACTCATCCGAATTGGCATTCTTCATGTGCCAGGCTAGGTTAGACAGTGAGCGACACCAGGCTGTTCAACTGTGGCGCCATCACAGCCAACCCACTCCTGGCTTCAGCAGACATCAACGCATTGCATTTCCAGGGGTCGGTCAACGGAACGTAATCAGTAGCAGGAACCCTGGCTGAATTTCTCCCCCACTTCTTGCCCAGTGTGGCATCGAGGCCGATTATACAGTCCCCTGACCGCGGCCCGCAGCTGACTCCACACAGATCAGAGTCGAAGCTGGAAACCTCCCGGGCCGAATGGCTCAGTACCACATCCTGGGGCTCATTTGTCCACCAGGAGCTGAGAAGGTACTTTAAATGGTCAACGATAAGGGCTGCTAATAGTGATGTTTATTTGGCTCTGTATATTTGAAAAAGAATTTTGTAAGAATTCCAGTACAAATATACTCTGTGATATTCAAATTACATTCTGTGACATTCAAAGTGAAACAATCTGTACTGTGGCAATGTAATCCGTCTTTCGGACGAGACGTTAAACCGAGGCCCCGTCCGCCCTCTCAGGCGGACGTAAAAAAAAATCCCATAGCACTATCTCGAAGAAGAGCTGGGGAATTCTCCCCGGTGTCCTGGTCAATGTTTATCCCTCAACCAATATCACTAAAGCAGATTATCTGATCACCATCTCATTGCTGTTTGTGGGACCTTGCTTTGTGTAAATTGGCTGCCACGTTTCCTACATTACAACAGTGACTACACTTCAAAATACTTCATTGGAGGTCGTGAAAAGGATTATATACGTTCAAATCTTTCGTTCTTCCTTTAAGTGAAGTTGTGATTTGACATCACATCAGATTCTGTTCTTCCCGCACATATTTTTAGGTAAAGGATATACAACACTCCTGTTTTCATCTAGTGCCAACAACATTGGATTAAAACAGAGTGCAGTCCGTCAAAGTCATTCAGTAGAAACATAGACCTTGATATTAAACCCCCTACAACAGGCAGGAGGGGGTCGGGGTGGGGGTAGGGGTGTGTTAAAGACTTAAATGTGGGCAACGTGACCCCAAAAAGCCACATGTGCCCGTCGCCTTTTTAACGGCGGTGGATAGCGGGGTGCTCGAGTGTGCCGTCATGGAAGGATGGGACACTTCATTAGCACGTTTAAATCGGGCTCCCACGCTGTAATTGGGAGCCCAAGTTAAAATTCCCTGCTGCTGCGCGGGTTTCCCAGGGCTCGGGAAACCCGGCAGTGAAAGGGAGGCGGGAGCTGTTGGCTCCACAAGGTAAGTGCCTTTTACAGCACTCCTTCTGGGCCAGGAGGAGCAGGAATGTTCGTGCCAGCTCTTCAAGGAAGCCTTCGGCCTCCCCCTCCTGATCACGGCCTCTCTCCCCCTTCCCGACCGAGGCCTCTCTCCCTCTTCCCGATCGCGGCCTCTCTCCCCCTTCCCGATCGCGGCCTCTCTCCCCCTTCCCGATCGCGGCCTCTCTCCCCCTTCCCGATCGCGGCCTCTCTCCCCCTTCCCGATCGCGGCCTCTCTCCCCCTTCCCGATCGCGGCCTCTCTCCCCCTTCCCGATCGCGGCCTCTCTCCCCCTTCCCGATCGCGGCCACTCTCCCCCTTCCCGATCGCGGCCTCTCTCCCCCTTCCCGATCGCGGCCTCTCTCTCCACTCCCGATCGCGGCCTCTCTCCCCACACCCGATCGCGGCCTCTCTCCCCGCTCCTGATCGCGGCCTCTCTCCCCACTCCCGATCGCGGCCTCTCTCCCCCTTCCCGATCGCGGTCTCTCTCCCCCATCCCGATCGCGGCCTCTCTCCCCCTTCCCGATCACGGCCTCTCTCCCTCGTCCCGATCGCGGCTTCTCTCCCCACACCCGATCGCGGCCTCTCTCCCCACACCCGATCGCGGCCTCTCTCCCCACACCCGATCGCTGCCTCTCTCCCCACTGCCGATCGCGGCCTCTCTCCCCCTTCCCGATCGCGGCCTCTCTCCCCACTCCCGATCGCGGCCTCTCTCCCCACACCTGATCGCAGCTTCTCTCCCCACTGCCGATCGTGGTCTCTCTCCCCACACCTGATCGCGGCCTCTCTCCCCCTTCCCGATCGCGGCCTCTCTCCCCCTTCCCGATCGCGGCCTCTCTCCCCACTGCCGATCGCTGCCTCTCTCCCCGCTCCTGATCGCGGCCTCTCTCCCCCTTCCCGATCGCGGCCTCTCTCCCCCTTCCCGATCGCGGCCTCTCTCCCCACTGCCGATCGCTGCCTCTCTCCCCGCTCCTGATCGCGGCCTCTCTCCCCGCTCCCGATCGCGGCCTCTCTCCCCGCTCCCGATCGCGGCCTCTCTCCCCGCTCCCGATCGCGGCCTCTCTCCCCCTTCCCGATCGCGGCCTCTCTCCCCCTTCCCGATCGCGGCCTCTCTCCCCACTGCCGATCGCTGCCTCTCTCCCCGCTCCTGATTGCGGCCGCTCTCCCCGCTCCCGATCGCGGCCTCTCTCCCCCTTCCCGATCGCGGCCTCTCTCCCCCTTCCCGATCGCGGCCTCTCTCCCCACTCCCGATCGCTGCCTCTCTCCCCGCTCCTGATCGCGGCCTCTCTCCCCGCTCCCGATCGCGGCCTCTCTCCCTCTCTTCCCCTTCCCGATCGCGGCCTCTCTCCCCCTTCCCGATCGCGGCCTCTCTCCCCACTGCCGATCGCTGCCTCTCTCCCCGCTCCTGATCGCGGCCTCTCTCCCCGCTCCCGATCGCGGCCTCTCTCCCTACCCCCGATCGCGGCCTCTCTCACCCTTCCCGATCGCGGCCTCTCTCACCCTTCCCGATCACGGCCTCTCTCCCTACCCCCGATCGCGGCCTCTCTCACCCTTCCCGATCGCGGCCTCTCTCCCCACTCCCGATCGCGGCCTCTCTCCCCACTCCCGATCGCGGCCTCTCTCCCCGCTCCTGATCGCGGCCTCTCTCCCCACTCCCGATCGCGGCCTCTCTCCCCCTTCCCGATCGCGGCCTCTCTCCCCACTCCCGATCGCGGCCTCTCTCCACCCCCGATCGCGGCCTCTCTCCCCACTCCCGATCGCGGCCTCTCTCCACCCCCGATCACGGCCTCTCTCTCCACTCCCGATCGCGGCCTCTCTCCCCACTCCCGATCGCGGCCTCTCTCTCCACCCCCGATCGCGGCCTCTCTCCCCACTCCCGATCGCGGCCTCTCTCCCCACTCCCAATCGCGGCCTCTCTCCCCACTCCCGATCGCGGCCTCTCTCCCCACTCCCGATCGCGGCCTCTCTCCCCACCCCCGATCACGGCCTCTCTCCCCACTCCCGATCACGGCCTCTCTCCCCACTCCCGATTGTCGACCTCTCCTCCCTCCCGATTGCTGAAGCAAATCAGAAGGGAATTGGGAAGTGTTGAGGCCTGGAAAGGTAAGTTTTTCTTTTACTCCTCTTTTTTGGGGCCAGGATGAGCAGCAGTGCTACTCCGGGCTCCACAGGGAAAGTTTAGGCCTCTCCTGCCCCACGCTTCCCTGCTCCCACCGGCCCCACATTCCCTCCCGCGAGACCCTCCCGAAATACCCTTCCCCACACCTACCGGCATGCCGGGATGGCGATGGTGGGCAGCCATAGGCCACCTCCTTTTGGTGGGGCTGGCAGCCTCTTTCCACCCACATCCTGCCCAGAACGGATGGGCATCGGACGGGAGCATGGTAATAAGGCCTGGTGGTTAAAATCATCTCATGCTGCCGCGGGCAGGCAGGAAATGAATTAACACCTGGGGTTTGTCACCAGCAACCCGCTGGGAGTGAGGAACATAGGAACTGCTAGACGAGAAAAGATCAAGGTCCATCTAGTTCACCTTCTATCATCCTGGTAGTCGCCTGATACAATGATAATGGAGTTGTTGACTAGTTATAGCAATCAATCTCCATCAATTAATCTACAACAGACCCAGACATGAGGCAAGGAAACTCCCAGTGGAGGAGAGCTTTTGGAACCATAGGTCCAAAGTCACCTGTTCCTCCCAAGCATGCTGCACATACCACATATCGTGTCTCAAATTATTCATATACTGTTTCCCAACATTTTCTGAAACATATTTATCTAATTTGCTTTTGAATGAATCAACACAAACTGCTTCCACGGTCTCCCTAGGGAGCCTATTGCGTAGATTTACATGGTTAAAATCGACCCTTAGGATGTGCATCACAACCCTTTACAACAGACCGTCAAGTAACATTGATAAAAAGTCTACCTCTTCTCAATTTGCAACAAAACCAAAGGCCGGAAACTTACTGACATACCTCGGTTTCTCAGGGCTTGTCGCCACAGGATTTTTCCTATGACGCTGGTCCAGGTTAATTTGACCTCGGACGAGCTGGCCTGAAAGATATAAGTGTCCTGAGATTTCCTTCTCCTGAACCAGATCTCAAAACGAAGTCCACTGTCTCCAACGTTCTCAGTCATTCCAATCTCTGCGGTCTGAAAACAGGCAAAATCCAATGAGCACGGGTAAACTCTCGCTAAATGTTTCCACAAGTTATTTTAATAACAGTTACGAAAATCTGTTTCTGAATGCAAAAAAAAAATGAGAGACTAAAATCGACCTTACATTACACTACATCACCCCTGTGCTCGCTGACCTACGTTGACTCCCGGCCAGGCAACGCCTCGATTTTAAAATTCTCATCCTTGTTTTCAAATCCCTCCCTGTCTCTGTAACCACCTCCAGCCCTACAATCCTCCGAGATCTCTGCGCTCCTCCAATTCTGGCCTCTTGCACACTCCTGATTTTCATCGCTCCATCATTGGTGGCCGTGCTTTCAGCTGTCTAGGCCCCAAACTTTGGAATTCCCTCCCTAAACCTCACCGCCTCTCACTCTCTCCTAATTTAAGACGCTCCTTAAAACCTACCTCTTTGATCAAGCTTTTGGTCACCTGTTCTAATATCTCCTTATGTGGCTCAGTATCAAATTTTGTTTGATAATCACTCCTGTGAAGCGCCTTGTTTTACTACATTAAAGGTGCTATATAAATGCAAGTTATTGTTGCTGTTGTTGTATAAGACCATAACATTTCAAAACTAAAATAGGATTCCTTTACCTTAAATGATTGTTTGTAAATATAAATGTCATATCCTCCTTCAATCTTTTTTGTTTTGCTGAAAAGAATAAGGTCCTCGAACAGGAAGATGTGCCTCAGATATTTCTTGCGTCCACACCAAACGATAAATTCTTCCTGACACGTAAGCTGTCCTTGCTCTTTGAGATTCACCTAGAGGGGAGGTAACCCAGGATCAATCTACCATAATATCCGTCTTTTAGATGAGATGTTAAACCAAGGCCCCGTCTGCCCTCTCAGGTGGACATAAAAGATCCCACTGCATTATTCGGAGAAGAGCAGTGGAGTTCTCCTGGGTGTCCTGGTCAATATTCATCCCTCAACCGACATCACTTAAACAGATTATCTGATCATTATCAGATTGCAGTTTGTGGGATCTTACTGTGCCCAAATTGGCTGCCGCATTTCCTCCATTACAACAGTGACTACATTTCACTAGTACTTCATTGGCTGAGGTCATGAAACGTGCTATATGAATGCAAATTCTTTCTTTCTTTTCTATTACAGAACAAGTCATTGCATTTCAAAAGTAATTCATGGTGTAAAACACTTTGAGACTTTTCAACATGAAAGGTGCTATAAATACTAATATTTTATTTATTATAGCAGGGTTCCCCAGGCGGGAATGAATGTGTTTGCAAGATGAGGGCAAAAAATTAGCAAGAAATGAAAATAAACCTGAATTAGAAGACTTGAGTGTATTACAAAAAGTTAATTAAGAAGGTTCACGTTAAGTAACATTTACAGTGGATTACATAGAACTTACAGCATAGAAACAGGCCATTCTTCCCAACAGGTCTATGCCAGTGTTTATGCTCCATACGAGCCTCCTCCCACCCCTTTTCATTTAATGCTATCAGCATATCATAAGAACATAAGAACATAAGAAATAGGAGCAGGAGTAGGCCATTCGGCCCGTCGAGCCTGCTCCGCCATTTAATAAGATCATGGCTGATCTGATCCTAACCTCAAATCTAAATTCACTTAAATCCTTCTGTTCCTTTCTCCCTCATGTGCTTAATCTAGCTTCCCCTTAAATGCATCTATGCTATTCACCTCAAGTACTCCTTGTGGTAGCAAATTCCACATTCTAACCACTCTCCGGGTACCCAAGCACTCTCCGGGTACCCAAGCACTCTCCGAGTACCCAAGCACTCTCCGAGTACCCAAGCACTCTCCGAGTACCCAACCACTCTCCGAGTACCCAAGCACTCTCCGAGTACCCAAGCACTCTCCGGGTACCCAAGCACTCTCCGGGTACCCAAGCACTCTCCGGGTACCCAAGCACTCTCCCGGTACCCAAGCACTCTCCGGGTACCCAAGCACTCTCCGGGTACCCAAGCACTCTCCGGGTACCCAAGCACTCTCCGGGTACCCAAGCACTCTCCGAGTACCCAAGACTCTCCGAGTACCCAAGCACTCTCCGGGTACCCAAGCACTCTCCGGGTACCCAAGCACTCTCCGGGTACCCAAGCACTCTCCGAGTACCCAAGCACTCTCCGGGTACACAAGCACTCTCCGAGTACACAAGCACTCTCGGAGTACCCAAGCACTCTCCGAGTACCCAAGCACTCTCCGGGTACCCAAGCACTCTCCGGGTACCCAAGCACTCTCCGGGTACCCAAGCACTCTCCCGGTACCCAAGCACTCTCCGGGTACCCAAGCACTCTCCGGGTACCCAAGCACTCTCCGAGTACCCAAGCACTCTCCGGGTACCCAAGCACTCTCCGGGTACCCAAGCACTCTCCGGGTACCCAAGCACTCTCCCGGTACCCAAGCACTCTCCGGGTACCCAAGCACTCTCCGGGTACCCAAGCACTCTCCGGGTACCCAAGCACTCTCCGGGTACCCAAGCACTCTCCGAATACCCAAGCACTCTCCGGGTACCCAAGCACTCTCTGAGTAACCAAGCACTCTCCGGGTACCCAAGCACTCTCCGGGTACACAAGCACTCTCCGGGTACACAAGCACTCTCCGGGTACCCAAGCACTCTCCGGATACCCAAGCACTCTCCGATTACCCGAGCACTCTCCGAGTACCCAAGCACTCTCCGAGTGCACAAGCACTCTCCGGGTACCCAAGCACTCTCCGAGTACCCAAGCACTCTCCGGGTACCCAAGCACTCTCCGAGTACCCAAGCACTCTCCGGGTACCCAAGCACTCTCCGGGTACCCAAGCACTCTCCGAGTACCCAAGCACTCTCCGGGTACACAAGCACTCTCCGAGTACCCAAGACTCTCCGAGTACCCAGGCACTCTCCGATTACCCAAGCACTCTCCGGGTACCCAAGCACTCTCCGATTACCCAAGCACTCTCCGGGTACCCAAGCACTCTCCGGGTACACAAGCACTCTCCGGGTACCCAAGCACTCTCCGGGTACCCAAGCACTCTCCGAGTACACAAGCACTCTCCGAGTACACAAGCACTCTCCGGGTACACAAGCACTCTCCGGGTACACAAGCACTCTCCGAGTACACAAGCACTCTCGGAGTACCCAAGCACTCTCGGAGTACCCAAGCACTCTCCGGGTACCCAAGCACTCTCCGAGTACCCAAGCACTCTCCGGGTACCCAAGCACTCTCCGGGTACCCAAGCACTCTCCGGGTACCCAAGCACTCTCCGGGTACCCAAGCACTCTCCGAGTACCCAAGCACTCTCCGGGTACCCAAGCACTCTCCGGGTACCCAAGCACTCTCCGGGTACCCAAGCACTCTCCGGGTACCCAAGCACTCTCCGGGTACCCAAGCACTCTCCGAGTACCCAAGCACTCTCCGGGTACCCAAGCACTCTCCGAGTACACAAGCACTCTCAGGGTACCCAAGCACTCTCCGGATACCCAAGCACTCTCCGATTACCCAAGCACTCTCCGAGTACCCAAGCACTCTCCGGGTACCCAAGCACTCTCCGGGTACCCAAGCACTCTCCGGGTACCCAAGCACTCTCCGGGTACCCAAGCACTCTCCGAGTACCCAAGCACTCTCCGAGTACCCAAGCACTCTCCGAGTACCCAAGCACTCTCCGGGTACCCAAGCACTCTCCGGGTACCCAAGCACTCTCCGAGTACCCAAGCACTCTCCGAGTACCCAAGACTCTCCGAGTACCCAGGCACTCTCCGATTACCCAAGCACTCTCCGGGTACCCAAGCACTCTCCGGGTACCCAAGCACTCTCCGGGTACCCAAGCACTCTCCGATTACCCAAGCACTCTCCGGGTACCCAAGCACTCTCCGAGTACACAAGCACTCTCCGAGTACACAAGCACTCTCCGGGTACACAAGCACTCTCCGGGTACACAAGCACTCTCCGGGTACACAAGCACTCTCCGAGTACACAAGCACTCTCGGAGTACCCAAGCACTCTCCGAGTACCCAAGCACTCTCTGGGTACCCAAGCACTCTCCGAGTACCCAAGCACTCTCCGGGTACCCAAGCACTCTCCGAGTACCCAAGCACTCTCCGGGTACCCAAGCACTCTCCGAGTACCCAAGCACTCTCCGGGTACCCAAGCACTCTCCGGGTACCCAAGCACTCTCCGGGTACCCAAGCACTCTCCGGGTACCCAAGCACTCTCCGGGTATCTACCTCAATTGCCCTACAGAAGACTATTAAAATCTAGCTTCTCCAAAGGTTTGGCTTTGTGTTGCATTTAATAAACACAGGTAAATCAATCAGATGTAGGCTGTTCTTCCTGACTGCAATGTTTAATGCTCATTCAGATTAGACCCCCTACTGTAGTCTAAGTAGCCTTGCATCCAATTACAGTAATATATGTGCTGTGATTTGGTCCGATAGGAGAACAATGGAACAAAGTTGATGGATAGTCTCTGTTGGCCAAGTGTTGGTAGATACTTTGCAATCCATGCTTAAGAATCATTTAACAAGGAAGCAGCTACATATATAAAGCCTACTCTCAAACTACTGGACCTCTGAATGGCTTGTGGGTCACATTGTAATGCTGCAAAGTACAGGTCAGCATATTAGATCACAATTTACACAGGGCTTTCTAACATAAAGGCCCAACGAATTTATAACGGAATCAAACTTCATAGTGAAGTATAAGAGCTACACAAAATTACTTATATCAGACTGTGCTTCAATTAAAAGCTCCATCCTCCCTACCATATACTTTGATTACACTGTTTGTGGCACCAGAATCTAGATGGTCAGGGTTCTTAACCAGAAGTGCCTTTCTTCAATGAACAACATATTGTGGGAGGGAGGGAGGGAGAGAGGGTAGGGAGGAGGGCAGGCGGCTTTGAACGTTTTGGCATCCACAGCTAATGACCTTACCTTGATGTGGTCGGCCATTTCACTGTAACATTTCTATGAGACCGCCATTCAGTACAGAAACTGTATCGCGGATAAAGTACAAAGGGGGAGGGGGAAAATGAGACAGAAACCAGCTTGTTCTCTGTTCCTATTCTCTGGGAGATCAGAGCGGCTTATACACTGTCTACCAGGAATTGGATTTCAGTTATTTGAAAGCTGCTGCTCGTCTTAGAGTGCAATATAATCAGGGTATTAGAATTACCTTGACCTGCAAGGTTTTGCTTAGCCTTGTATAAAATGGCGAACGTAAATCCCTGTTCTTTTCTGCTGCAAACATTCAGTGTATGTGTCAGGCTGGTAATTGGATTCCACCTGGTAGTTGAATATAGTCCATTCCAGCAATCAGTGTAAATCATGGGACACTGCACTTAGTTCCTTATACTTGGATTTTAGAGCCACACTCATGTTGTTATGATCATAGCAACAGCAATAAAATGAAAGGATGAACTTGCAATTTTATAGCACAATTCACAACCTTACGCTTCACGGTACTTTTTGAAGTCTAGTCGCTGTTGTAATGTAAGGAAACACAGCAGCCAATTTACGCACAGTGGGGTCCCACTCACACAGTGATGAGATGCATGAGCAGATAATCTGTTTTCGTGAGGTTGATTGAGGGATAAATGAAACGGAATGGAAGAAGGAACATATGTGCAGGCACAACCGGCTGCCCACACCTGCCTGGTGCCAGCTCAGCCCAGGAGCAAGATACTCAACTGCCCTCTCTACCAGGGCACAGAACGAGGGAGGAGGATAGAGGCTGCTTTCCAGCAATGTATCGCCCAGATTCTTGAAGCGGCCATGAAATGCCAAGGTTTTGTTTCCAAATACTTTGTTTATGACAGCTGTAGAGTTTCCTTACATCACATCCTCGAATGGCATCCATCGCGAGCAAGTCGTTTCCATGACGAAGCTGAAACTTCACCATTTCCTCAGCCGCTTGGAGATCAGTGAGCTCCTGCTCCTGTGTTTTGCTGCATTCTTTGATCATGTCCTTCAGCAGCAATGCATACTTGCTCATCCTCTGGATGGGTTTCAGCAGGTAGGAGGCCAGGTCCATCTTATCGCCGAGCGCCTGCTGCTTATTCTGCAGAAACATTACATGGAGCTAGTCAGCATGAAAACAGATACAGTCAGTAAGAACTCGGGAACTGGAGTGGGCCATTCAGCCCCTCGAGCCTGTTCCGCACTTCAATTGGATCATGGCTGATTTGTACTCAACCCCATTTACCTGCCTTTGATCCATATCATAGAATTACGTAGGATTTACAGCACAGAAACAGGCCATTCGGCCCAACTGGTCTATGCCGGTGTTTATGCTCTGCACGAGCCTCCTCCCACCTTACTTCATCGAACCCTATCAGCATATCCTTCTATTCTTCTCTCCCTCATGTGTTTATCTAGCCTCCCCTTAAATGCATCTACACTATTCGCCTCAACTATTCCTTGTGGTAGTGAGTTCCACATTCTAACCACTCTCTGGGTAAAGAAGTCTCTCCTGAATTCCCTATTGGATTTATTAGTGACTACCTTATATTTATGATCTTGTTTTGGATTCCCCCACAATCCACATATCCCTCGATAATCTTACCCAACAAAAATCTATCGATCTCAGTCTTGAAAATTTCAATTGACTCCCAGCATCCTCAGCCAAGGACCTACAATTCCTGTTAGCTGGGCGGGCCTCCGGGCCACCCGATATTGTAACCGGCCCAGAGCGGGTGAGCTGCAGGGGAATGCCCGAACAGGAAGCCTGTATCGTCGGCAGGATGTCACTGACGCTGCCCCTCGAGAAAGAAGGGCCTCCCCCCAAAGAGATTAAGCAGCCAGTTTCGCCCAAGAGTTAAAATCTACCCTAAAATCTCTAGGCCCGTTAATGTGAAGTGCACTGTGAACTACAAGACGGTACTTTAAACATAAGAACATTGGAAATAGGAGCAGGAGTAGGCCCATACGGCCCCTTGAGCCATTCAATAAGATCATGGCTGATCTTCAACCTCAACTCCACTTTCCCTGCTCGATCCCCATATCCCTTGATTCCCCCAGAGACCAAAAATCTATCAAACTTCAAATAATGCTATCAGACCACATATAAAGAAAGAAGAAAGACTTGCATTTATATAGCTCCTTTCACGACCTCCGAACATCCCAAAGTGCTTCACAGCCAATGAAATACTTTTGAAGTATCATCACTGTTGTAATATAGGAAGCGCAGCAGCCAATTTGCACACAGCAAGGTCCCACAAATAGAGGTAAATGACCAGATAATCTGTTTTGGTAATGCTGGTTGAGGGATAAATATTGGCCAGGACACCGGGGAGAACTCCCCTGCTCTTCTTCAAAATAGTGCCATGGGATCTTTCACGGCTACCCGAGAGGGCAGACGGGGCCTCGGCTTAACGTCTTGTCCGAAAGGCGTCACCTCCAACAGTGCAGCACCCCCTCAGTACTGCACGGGAGTGTCAGCCTGGATTATGTGCTCAAGTCTTTGGAGTGGGACTTAAACCCACGACCTTCTGACTCAGAGGTGAGAGTGCGACCCAATGACACTGGCTGACACCTAATTCTCAATATCGGAAACTGGTCCCACATTCCATTCCAAAATTACAACATATCATGATCTGCTAATGCCTTTTGTCAATATATTCCCGCACTGGTTAAAAATTAATTCCGTTCTTTTCAAACTGAATGCAGCACCTACTTTAAAGAAGGTGTTTCCATGACTAGCGAGCAGAGTGTCAGACTGAGGCTTGTTCTTGCTGTACAATGCATACATCCCAAATTGCTCTTCCTAAATGAGCAGAATAAACAAATTAAAATTGTAAATACGAGCATAAACAGATACCACTGCATGGCTCCAAATATATTAAACAAACTCTTGGTTATACCACATTCTCAGACTTGCAACCTGTTCATTAAACTCATCTGGAATGGAATATGCTAGTCTCAATAAAGTTCCTAAACTATTAAAAGCTGCTTTCAAGTGCCACAAACTCCTTATAGTTATATCGTTAAATGAGGACGAGAGTTCTTTGATTTTAACAGTAGCTCTTCAATCTTCTCAATTTTAACTGGAGACAGAATTAATGATCACACAGACATATTCATTTTACACCCACAATGTTATGGCTTTTGCCTCTAGTGGAGGTGCAGAAGCCAGTGGGCTGAATTCAAATGCACAAGGTTCCTTTGCAATTTTTAACTATCCAAAAAATGCATTTTGTTTTTAACCTCCTTAACGGTGAAGTAGGAGGGCACAAGGACTGATTGGAAGCCAAAGAATCTAAATTGGAAGAGTTAGCATCTGTGGGCTACCTGAACAGATTTAAGGTGATTGGCAAAAAAACCAAAGGCGACGTGAGGAAGAACTTTTTAATGCAGCAAGTAGTTATGATCTGGGATGCGTTGCCCGAAAGGGTAGTGAATGCATCCAATCGTGGTTTTCAAAAACGAATTGGATAAATATTTGAAGAGAAACAATTTGCAGGGCTACGGGGAAAGAGCAGGGAAATGGGACTAACTGGATTGCTCTTACAAAGAGCCGGCACAGGATCAATGGGCCGAATGACCTCCTTCTGTGCTGTAACGATTCTATTATTCTATGAAACAGCAAGGCAGTTACCTCAGCTTAGGCATCGGGAAGACATGCAGAGCGGAGACTCCATGCTTATCCCACTTCCTGCCCTGTGGGGAGGGGGGTGGGTGGGGGGTGGTGCGATTGGTCAGGCCGGCGCTGTTCTCCCTCCTGTCCCAGCAGGAGCTTGAATAGACCGCATCATGTGTTCAACTCGCTGGAATCTGAGCTGGACGCATTCCGAGCCCACAGGAAATGCAGTAAGCTTGTTCAATCAATCACCCGGGAGTGTGGCAGCACCATAAACACACAGAGGATACAGCAGCCTGGACGTTGATCAGGAAGTGCGTACCATGTTTACATCTTGCTGCTTTTCTGAGATGCTTCTTCCCTTTACTGGGTTGGCTGATGGCTTGTGTTTTCTCCCAATGGGAATACCCTGTGTCTGTTGCTGGCTCTGCTGTTGGGAAGCCAGAAAACCCAATGCGAGTGACACTATTTTGGCTTGGGCAACATTCATACGTCCCTAGTGACCACCTTAAACAGCCATTAGGACCCTTGTATATGTTAATGGAGGCCCAAAGATCCGACTCTTACTGTGCGAAGTTTGCATTATCCTTTTATACCTTCTTCTTGGAGCAGTGTGAATACCACAACCTCCATTAGGTTTTTGGCAACCAAAGGTATTAAGGGATATGGGCCAAAGGCAGGTATATGGAGTTAGATCACAGATCAGCCATGATCTTATCAAATGGCGGAGCAGGCACGAGAGGCTGAATGGCCTACTCCTGTTCCTACGTTCCTCCTCCCAAAGGCTTTACAGCCATAGGTGATTACAGAGATGCTTCAAAGTCACCACACATTGCCATCTTTACACTTTCTAGTTGACAGTTTATGAAAATCAAATCAGAAGGACCACATCTGCTTCGCCTAGCTCCCAAGGAATCCTGAATCAATGAATCTCACTTCATTGTGGCCTCTCCCAGCCACGATGGTGCCTGATGCCAGGTTTCACTGGCAGCATTGGCGCTGTGCGGGACTCCCGCAATTTGAAGTTAAAATCGCAGTGCGGCGCTGTGACGTCATCAGGCCAGGACTTTCACATTTTAACTAAAGACCCCCTTCCCGATCAGTTGGCTGGGTTAAAATCCGGGCCTCACACGTTTCAATTCCTGTAGAACAGATTGAGACACCACGGTGGGGTAATTTTAACCGAGCTCGTTGGACGGGCATCCCACGGGGTCTGCTGGAACATCGCTCTTGCACCTCTCCAATTGAAGAGTAAAATTGGGCGGGGTGTAAAACCAGCATTACACCCGGTCGCATCTGTTTCTGTTTCCCAATGGGCGGGTTAGGTTAAAATTACCCCCTTCCCCCTCCCCCCCACAATAGTTATGATTTTACTGAGTTGGATGTTGTGATGCTCAAAGTGCTACAAGAGGTTTAAGATTGGTGGATATGCCAATGCAGGGCTTTGCTAGGGCATATCTCAAAAAGTGTAAAATCCCTTTAACATTTGCTCAATGCATCTGATATTGCACTCAATAGCACTTGCCAATTGTTTCTTTTTATGTGTGTGCTTCATATTTCCATTTAATCGTAAATAAACACATTGGTGGTTTTAGCCTGAAAACTCTGGTTCATGTGTCAGACATGCTATTCAAAGAGTGGGTGCATGGTAGCATTATATGTATTCCAGTGTACAGAAGGTAATAGTTAATCCTCTGAATCACAAAACTCTACAAGGGGAAAGTTGTCAAAAAGTTAGAGTTTTTGGGTTGAAGGGGACATCACCCAGTTGCAGGAAGTTCATGGATTTCTTTTAGCCACAGCAATAAGAATATTTGCTTTTGATGAAGATAGTGTTCACTCAAGAGTTATGTACATGCAAGAACGTTACACCCCATTTAGTCAATTGTTGCCCCAGACCAGGAGGAAAATCATAAGTGTGCTTATAAACAATGCATCTACATTATCACAAAATTAACAAATGGAAGAAATGTTTCCATTTGGTAGGAAAGACAAGAGGGCTTACGTGTCTGAGGAAGCAGTGGCTGACTCGTAGTGGACTGTTTGTACAGTGTTCGAGTTCCTTCAGAAAGTACTGGCAGTGAAAATCGTAGAGTTTTTCCAGATTCCCAAATATGATATTGCGCTTTCCACGTAGATCCTGGGGCAGGTCTATTCTCTCCATCTCTGGGAAGTAGTGGTCTATGATATATCCAAGGGATTTGACGTATTCCCTCTCCGTGCTGATCATTTCATCCATTATGTGCTGCAGCTTGCTGCTGGGAAATAAAGGACACTCAATTTGAACATTTCTTAGCAGCGGGAATAGCAGGACACATGACCGTGGGCTTGCCTTGACGTTTTCTCCTGTTAGTTGGTAGATCTATGCTGTTTGGCCTCTGAAAGTGGAATGGAGTCACGGATTCCATGAAATTACTCATCTGGTAGGCTGAGGTCTCAGTATCATGCACAGCCTCAGGTATCCCTTATACTATCAATTACATAGAATGTACAGCACAGAGACAGGCCATTCGGCCCAACAGGTCCATGCCGATGTTTATGCACCACACGAGACTCCTCCCATCCCTCTTCATCTAACCCTATCAGCATATCCTTCTATTCAGTTCTCTCTCATGTATTTATCTAGCTTCCCCTTAAATGCATCTATGCTAGTCGCCTCAACTACTCCATGTGGTAGCGAGTTCCTCATTCTAACCACTCTCTGGGTAAATAAGTTTCTCCTGAATTCGCTATTGGATTTATTAGTGACTGTCATATATTTATGGCCCCTAGTTCTGGTCTCCCCCACAAATGCAAGCATCTTCTCCGTGTCTAACCTATCAAACCCCTTCATAATCTTAAAGACCTCTATCAGTTCACCCCTCAGCTTTCTCTTTTCTTGAGAAAAGAGCCCCAGCCTGTTCAATCTTTCCTGAAAGGTATAACCTCTCAGTTCTGGTATCATCCTAGTAAATCTAACTCATTCTACCAAATAAATGATGACAGTAAACTATTCTCTGGTTAAGGAAACTGACCATGCTACTATCCCCTATATGGAATGACTTTTCATCTTGCTAACCCGTCAAGTTTTAACCTCCTCCAAGTCTGTTTAATTGCACAATCGACACAAAAGGACCATTCCTGAGACGATATGACTCCATTACTATTGGCTTATGTATAATTCTGTCAAATCAATCAATTTTTCACATTTAAGAAGAATGTTCTGTTGAAAATGCTGGTTTTCTAACACAAAGCTGAAATCCTTCATTCTGTCTATGTGGAAGTAAACGTAGGCACCCGACCGAGAGATTGTGAGGTGAGATTTCCGTCACATTGTTGAAAAGTTAATATCACCAGCATGGAATAAGATTGCTTTAGCAACCATGGCATAGATTTTATAATCACGACAGCTGAACTACTGCATTACGTGCATGAATTCGTATAATCTACCCTTATAACCACCTTTCCAATGGCCATGAAGGTTCTGGGAGTCCTAAAGCACACTAGGATCATTCAGATTGGTGACTGTCATGAAGTAGTTTCATCAAGTTGTTGGCTGAGACATTTCAACACAAGATGGAGATTTCGTCTCTCCCTAATCTGGAACTCTCTCCCCTCTAAAAGGCTGGGGGACAATTGAAGCTTTGAAGAATGAGAACCATAGATTTTTGTTAGGTCAGGGTATGAAGGGATATGGAGCAAAGGTGGTTAAATGGAATTGAGGCACAGATCAGCCATGGTCTAACTGAATGGCTGAATGACCTACTCCTGTCCCTGTGTTAATACTACTGGGCGTCTTCCCAGAGTTAAAGCAGGAATTGTAGCTGATTTGATTATGGAATCTTTTAAGATATTGTGTCAATTTTACGATCGCTATTGAAATCATTACCTCCCTGTTCTCTTAGCTTCTTCTGTGTGTGGATAATATGACCTGGAAGATGTTGGTAAGCTGTGAGTCCTGATCAACACTGGGCTTTTCAGCTCTGTCCTGGAAATGCGGTTTTTGTCAGCCACCACACTGCTGACAACCTCCAGTCCTTTGATATAAACTCCAGTGTTGCCGTGCCTGCCGGCCTCACCATGGCCGCTCTCTCGCTGCCACAACTCAAAGCTCTGGGTCTTCCTCATGATCTTTTTCAACGGTTGCTTCTTGTGCCGGGGTCCCGGTGAGCGGGTGGGCTCCGAGTGGCAGGACGCGGCGGATGAACTGGCGGCGTAGCCATCGGCGTCTTCGAAGAAGGGGCCGCCCCCTTGAAACCGGCCGCACGCTGGTGCCGAGGATGGAGAGGTGGTGCCGAATTTATGCGGCGCGTTGGCGTTTTGGCAGGACTCTTCGTAACCTGATGCGACAGGGCATTCTGATGGCACAAAACCCTGACCGCATTCTGGACGATGCACCGCGTCATCAGGCCAAACGCCGTTCTCCATGCTGTCCGCAGTCCTTTGAGAGAGTGAATCTCCGAGTTCATCCGATCCTTCCGTGTCGAACTCGCCACTTGTCCGGGGACCTTCGTCCTCAGAGCGCGCTTCAGTAGCTGAGTCGTTGCTATGGCCCTCGTGGATTCGGACAGCTGCGGAGAACACCTCCTCCAAAAGGTGTCTGGTCTGTTGACACTTCACCCAATGGACGTTCCACTGCTTCAATTCACTGGCACTGCCGAGGCCGAGAACCATCTCGTTCATCTTCTGAAAGTTTTCTGCGTTGAATTTGATGGCCTCCTGGTGGTATCTTTCCAAACTTTGAACCACAGCCTTTGAATACTCCAAGGTGATTTGCTCGTCCACTTTTAATCGTCTTAGGTAATCATTACAGTGCAAAACCCACTGGTCAGCCTAATAACGAAGCAGAAAATACCAGAATAAAAGAAGAAAACTGTATTTCGATTTTAATGACAGTCATTGATTGCTTGTTACTGGATATGGAACAATCAGAACCAATTTCTTTTACAAGATCGGCTAGCTTTTTAAAAAAATTAAACAATTGGCATCCACTCCACCCACCCTCAACAGACCTTGCGGTTGGCTGGCTGCGAGCAGACGGTTTTGGTCATGATCGCAGCTGGGCTAGGAAATGTTAATGACCGCTGACTGCCGCGTTGGGCGGGTGCCGATATCACGCCCATTCGCCGCCCGACCCGAACGTCTCCCCCATCATTTCCTGGCAGTCAATCGTTATACTTCAAAGAAGCTTTGCGATCAGTGTCAAAGTGTGATTTGGTGTCCAAACTGGCAGCCTATGGCCCGATCAACTGATTTACTGCCTGAAAGGGCGGTGGAAGCCGATTCAGTAGTAACTTTCAAAAGGGAATTGGATATAAACTTGAAAGGAAAAAATTTGCAGGGCTATGGGGAAAGAGCAGGGGAGTGGGACTAATTGGATACCTCTTCCAAAGGGCCGACACAGGCACGATGGGCCGAATGGCCTCCTTCTGTTCTGTAAGATTCTATGATTCTATGAATTTCAATCCCAGTAAAACTGGGAATCAGATACTGTAGAAATAAATAGAACAACCCTTCAAATACAGTAATGATCCCACCATGTAGCAAAGTCAATTGTTGTGCCGGGAAATGGAGAGAACATCCTAGATACATGTAGCAGTGTGCAGGCAATGGGACTTCAAGAGAGAGGAGAGAGGAAATGAGACAGGTAGGCAGCATGGGGCATGTTCGAGGCCTTTTGATATCAGGAAAAGTTATGCAAAGTGCTTAAAAATCACAGATTTGTTTGGGATTTGGCTGGACCGTAACTAACACTCCTGTATACACAAGGAGGGGTTATTTTTCCGGGTGAGGCTCCCAACTAGATGGGACTATGGGTCAGAAATAGGACTATAAAACTATAGGGTCAACTCTGGGACCCTCGCTCCTGTCCATGCTCAAATCCAGGAGTGGAAATTAGCCCTAATATTTAATGGGCATGAAATTCAACCTTGAGCTGCAACTTAGGATTCCCAATAATTAAAATATCGTGAGATGTTATAATGATAAAATAATTCTTCCTCTGAAGTATCAAGTTCGTCTATCGAAGATCTTACATAAACACAGCTATTTTGTGTTAAAATATAGAGCAAAACAAGGAGCCACTTACCGTCTCATAGAATTCATGCAAGTTAACTACATTGTCCAAATCTGTCCTTCGCTTTTCTAGTCTGCTGATGAAGTTACTCAGAAACTGCTTGAATCCTTCAACTTTTTCTTCCAAATACAGCAGCTCATTGTGTGACTGGCCGTTTAGATGAGCAGCATCTTTGATCAGCTGCATCCCTCTTCTGTAGTGTTGCTGTAAAATTCAAAGTTAAACTCACCCGCAGGGAACTAACAGTATTGGCCAGATTGAGATCCATTTTGCCTGACCCAAAGTTCAAAGGACACCATACCATATCTCTGTTCCAAAAAATGGTCCATTTACCTCTTGAATGTGTTGCCACTAGCTGCCCGTATATGTTTTGCCATTTTGTCTTGTTTGTGTACTTGAGATTTTTTTCATAAATGTGAAATGTAAAATAGTCACCTTTTGAAACAATGGTACTCCTGATACAGCTGGGGGGAGGGGGGAGGGGAGGGCTACTTGTGACTCAGCTCTCCTTCTCCTATAGCAGTCTGGACATGCTGCCATCACAGAGTGAAAGGAGGGGGGAGAGAAAGAGAGTGGAAGGAGGAGAGAGAGAAAGGACGGGGGAGGGAAAGAGGATGAAAGGAGAGAAAGAGAAAGAGAAAGAAAGGAGGGAGGAGAGAAAGAGAGTGAAAGGAGGGGGAGAGAAAGAGAGTGAAAGGAGGGGGAGAGAAAGAGAGTGAAAGGAGGGGGAGAGAGAAAGAGAGTGAAAGGAGGGGGAGAGAAAGAGAGTGAAAGGAGGGGGAGAGAAAGAGAGTGAAAGGAGGGGGAGAGAAAGAGAGTGAAAGGAGGGGGAGAGAAAGAGAGTGAAAGGAGGGGGAGGAGAAAGAGAGTGAAAGGAGGGGGGGAGAAAAAGAAAGGAGGGGGAGAGAAAGAGAGTGGAAGGAGGGGAGAGAGAAAGGACAGGGGAGGGGAAAAGGAGAGAGGAGAGAAAGAGATAGAAAGGAGGGAGGAGAGAAAGAGAGTGAAAGGAGGGGGAGAGAAAGAGAGTGAAAGGAGAGGGGAGAGAGAGTGAAAGGAGGGGGGGAGAAAGAGAGTGAAAGGAGTGGGGAGAGAAAGAGAGTGAAAGGAGAGGGGAGAAAGAGGGAGAAAGGATGAGGGAGAGAAAGGAGAGAGGTGCGAAAGAAATAGAATGTAGGGAGGAGAGAACGAGAGTGAAAGGAGGGGGAAGAAAGAGAGTGAAAGAGAGGGGAAAGAAAGAGTGAAAGGGGATGGGAAAGAAAGAGGGAGGTGGGAGGGGGGAGAGAAAGAATGAAAGAGGGGGAAGAGAAAGAAAGTGAAAGGAGGGGGAAAGAAAGAAAGTGAAAGGAGGGGGAGAGAGAAAGAGAGAACAGGGAAGAGAGAAAGGAGGGAGGAGGGAAAGAGAGTGAAAGGAGGGGGAAAGAAAGAGAGTGAAAGGACAAGGGAAAGAAAGAGTGAAAGAGGGGGGACAGAAAGAAAGTCAAAGAAGGGAGAAAGAAAGAGAGTGAAAGGAGGGAGGAGAGAAAGAGAGTGAAAGGAGGGAGGAGAGAAAGAGAGTGAAAGGAGGGGGAGAGAGAAAGAAAGGAGGGGGAGAGAAAGAGAGAGCAATGAGGGGGTGAAAGTGAAAAGAGGGATAGAAAGTGAAAGGAGGGGGAGAGAGAAAGAGAGAACAGGGGAGAAAGAAAGGAGGGGGAGAAAGAGAGAAAGGAGGGAGAGAAAGAGAGAGAAAGGAGGGAGAGAAAGAGAGAGAAAGGAGGGGGAGAAAGAGAGAAAGGAGGGAGAGAAAGAGAGAGAAAGGAGGGGGAGAAAGAGAGGGAAAGGAGGGGGAGAAAAATAGAGAGAAAGGAGCAGGAGAGGAAGAGAGAGAAACAGAAGGGGAAGCGAGAGAAAGACAGAGAGAGTGAGAAAGACCAAGAAAGAAAGTAAGAAAGAGAGAGAGTGAGGGAAAGAGACAGTGTAAGAAAGAGAGAAGAGAAAGAAAGAGGCTTTTGACAAGAGAATTAATGAGTAACCCTCCTTTAAGGTTACAATAACTTGCATTTATATAGCACTTTTGACATAGAAAAACATCTGGAGGTCCTTCACAGAGGCATGAAAATTAACCAAGACCAAACCAATGATGGAGAGATTAGGGGGGGAGGCTAAAAGCTCGATCAAAAAGCTGGGCTTTAAGGAGGAGAGGGAGGTGGAGAGGCAGGAGAAAAAGTAGATGACCGATTTCATGCTAGTGGGGAATACATTTTATATCAGGTGTTATACTTAGAGAGCAAACATGTATGAAGCTGGGCCTCTCTCCTGCCCTTTTGTGGGAGTATTTCAATCAGGATGGCATTCTCAAATTTTAAACCATCTTCCAAAGAGTTGGTCCGGAGACTTAGTTCTGGGGGTCACAGGAGTTGGAGGATAAAGAAAATCTAAAATGCTTGATCTGAATTTCATACATCTCCATCTGGTGTATTTTGACGGTTCTGCATATAATTTAAGGTATTATGTTCCTTCAAAATATAATAAGATGTTGATCCATCTGACTAAAAAGAGTGAAAGAAACAAAATAAACACAATCCAGATTTAAACTCCTAATTTTCCTTTCAATTTGCGGAAATCAGGAACAAAATATTAATTTAGTTGGAAGCACATGAAACAAAAATATTAAGTTATTTGCATATTCATGGAGCTGCATAGAATAAATTGAAGTATCTTAAATTTTGGCCGTTGCTTTTGACTTTTAGAATCTGTGTCCCGATTTAAATTTTTGCATCCCCTCCAGTTGAGATGAAACAGGTCAGGGATCGAATCTAGGATCTTCTTTTTCTTTGGTCAGTTCAGTATCAAACATGTGTGAAAACTCATCACCATGTTAGAGTTTCCAAACCAAGCCACTGAGAAGTCCACACAGGTAGATTCTTGGTTTACCCGATATGGAGTACATATTCTATCCTCTAGGGATATACATCACTTATCTAAATCCAGAGAGGATAACCACAGACTGGAAAGAGTCAAGGGGACAGATTCCTCAAATCTGCTAAGGGGTAACACTGCAGTTGGATCAGTTATAACATTGCAATTTACTAGCACAGAGCACTAGTAAGCTTCTCACTACTTGTGCAGTCAGGTTTACCCAACCAGTTCCAGCAGTGACTTGCAGGGTTATCTGGAGAACAGTGGAAAGAATTCCAGAGCCCAGTGACAGGTTTACATGTCCTGTTCTTGGTACTGAGCCAGGCTGGTTGGTAAATATTTTTCAGCACTCTGGAAACTTAGAACCTCCTGATCTGTATCGCTCAGTGTCACGCTGGGAGATGCAACAATATCCATTATCTCTGAGACTAGCTGGATAGAACTAAATGGTCTCTTCTATTGCACTACACCCCTGTCTCACCTGAATATGTAATGTTGAAGTACATTTAAATATTGTAAACAGTAAAAAAATGTAAATGTGCAAGGGCAAAATGTTGACTGGGGAATTGTTTTATTGTTTAGCATTTCAATCTCACACAGTCTAAAGAAGCTGTTTATAAAGGATAAAGTGACATTTTTGCCCCAATAAATTCCTGACGTGCAGCTTTTTTTTCCAGTGCTGGGAACTATTCTACTCCCTTGTTCTTTGTTATTTCACTGCAGGTAATCGGATCAGGTTTATCTGTTGTGCCTTCATAATCCCTCTGCTGCTCTACAAATAATTTCCCAAAAGCAAAGCAAGTCCTGGGTAATCATTCCTCCCAGTATCAGATAACCTGAAGACCTAACAATGAACAAAAAAGGCACAGTTGTCTTTATGGGCTATTTTTCCATCGGGAACAAGAGACCTGAGTTTTATTTCATATAAAGCGAATGTACACTGCATACTTATTATAATGTCCATCATGATTCCTCAGCATCAACAATATGTGAGAACACTTACCATAGCCAGGCTGTAGAAGGCATTATACTCTTCCTGCATTTGTCTTAGTGATTCCAAGGAATGCGGCAAACAGTCCATCTGTACAAGGTACTTTTCTCCCTCACACTCAGCCCAGTGTCTTATCTGCAGGTAATAAAAGGACAGCAATTGACGTTGGGAAACACAATAATTACCTGCTGTAGGCATCTCGACCTATCCACAAACTAATACAATACGATGGCTACCCAAGAATACGATCGTAAAGTGAACGGTTAGGATAGCAGGTGGAAGGTAAAATTATTTACAATATAGCATCCATTAAATTGAAATGGTCATTTTATGGCGGAGATGGGTTAGGTTGCAGACCAGGAAACTAGAACAATCGCCGTAAACGTTTTTCTGCCATAATTCAGTTCTTACTGAGAAACAAGTTCACATTACAAAAACTGCCATGAGATCAAGCTAACTCGTATTGCATCATAGTGAAGAGCACCTTTTGAAAGCACAGATCTGCACACTTGTGGTTTGCCTACCTTAAAGCTTGCACCATCACCTCATCTAATGGAAAGTATGGGACAAAGCCGCAAGGCCACTATTGGCCTGAATACCAACCTCGATTTCTGTCTGTGTGACTCCCACAATATTAATCTTTGGTTACCCGGTGCGGTGGGCGAACATGTCGCAGGTTTCCCAATGGGTCTGCTCTTTGGCCTAGTGAAAACCACTTCTCTCTAGGGTGCGTAAGATTGTCTCTCCATCTGTTTACCCGTATTGAGCTCTCAAACGCGCCCTGGTAGCCACTGGCTATGAGCACGCGGTGTCCGCTGGTTCACTTGAAGCTTTTCCCAACCATTGGGCTCCACAAGAGATTCGTAGCATTATAGATCTGATCTAAGCAATTACAGGTGTAATCTGGAAATGGTTTCAGGTTAGGTGGGTCAACCATACTTTATTAGTAGCAACCAACTAAAAGGGGAGTGCTTGAAGTTTGATTGGTGGCATGCAGTGTAGACCTGCGTCACCTATACTGGCCCATTTATAATAGGGGCTACCAGGTGTCTCAGTTTCCCATATGTACTGGTACTGAAGTGGATTTTGTCACTAGCAGTAAGGTGAACTGAGCAGCTAAATTAGATAATGACCCCAGTTACAGTGCCATCTATAGCACAGGCTGAGCAATTGTCAGTACAAATAAATGCATATGTGTGTAAAGTTATCTATTAATATATTAAACGTCTATGTGCACTTTGGGTCAAATTTCTATATAAATTCCTTTGTCCACATTTATAATGGAAACAACCTCTATAAATTCTTCATGCTGTATTTACATCGTCTCTCTGATGGAGAAACTGCAACACCCCCACTGGCGAGAAGGTGTAATTACAGCATGACAAGTTTACATAGACAATTTCCATTATAAATGTGGACATTGGAATGCAAAATAGAAACATTTTCAAACGGGGACTGAATTACATTTATACACCCTGGTCCAATTATCCTCTGCCCCTATATCCCCACTTGACCTGAACACACATGCACACATAAATATATATATATATAGTATATACACACACAGGGCGCAATCCAGGTGCACATACAGTGCGTCAGTCCAAATGGAAGACTGGCACAAAGGTGACTCTACAAATAGCACCCAGTGATCATGTCAAAGTAAAGAGATTTAATTTTCTATGCAGTGACTTATTTATTGATTAACCCACCTTTACCAGCTCAAAGCAATCTCCTGTTCCTTTTATGGTTTTGGAAGGGGAATTCTGAATACAATATATGAAAATGACAAGGGAAAACTGATCAATTATTTCTATTTTCTTCCTTCTCCATAAACCAAATTACTCCAGACACAGAACTTTTCTAATGCCAAGTTTTTCCACTTTTCTCTCCTCTTCCAGAGGCCTCAATTTCGGCTGGAATACAGTTCCACATGGAGAACACTGCAGGATGAATCTTTCAATCATTATCAATGACAGCAATTTTCATTTATATAGCACCTATTACAAAGAAAAACATCCCAAGGTGCTTCACAAAGGTGTCAACAAAAAAAAAGGGCACCAAGCTAAGGAAAGCTATATTAGGAGAAGGGACCAAAAACTCGGTCAAAGGGGTGGGCTTTAAGGAGAGTCTTAAAGAAGCAGAGGAAGGTGGAAAGGTTGCCTTAGTGACAAGAGGGCTGCAATACAAGGGGGAGGACGTGATGCCTCAGTTGTACAGAGTCTTGGTCAGATCCCATTTGGAGTACTACATTTAGTTTTGGCCACTGAATCTCAGGAAAAATATACTGGCCTTGGAGGGATGCAGTGCATTTTCATCAGAATGACACCAGGGCTTAAAGGGTTAAATTATGAGGACAGGTTGCATAAACTTGGTTTGTATTCCCTTGAGTTTAGACAGTTGATGGGTGATCTAATCGAGGTGTTTAAAATGATAAAGGGATTCAATAGGATAGATACAGAGAAACTCTTTCCTCTGGTGGGGGAATCCAGAACAAGAGGGCATAATCTTAAAATTAGAGCTAAGCAGTTATGAGTGAAATTAGAAAGCAATTTTTCACACAAAGGGTAGTGGAAATCTGGAACTCTCCCTCCCAAAAGGCTGTGGATGCTGGGGGGTCAATTGAAAATTTCAAGACTGAGATCAATAAATTTTTGTTGGTTAAGGGTATCAAGGGATATGGAGCAAAGGTCAGCTAATGAGTTGAAGGATCAGCCATGATCTAATATAATGGCGGAACAGGTTTGACTGGCTAAATGGCCTACTCCCGTTCCTATTCCCTGTCAGGGTCAAGGAAGTGCTATTATTTAAAAATTCAACTGGTCATTTTCGGGTGCAAATTTGACCGAGAGGGGTTAAATCAGGAGAAGAAATCTCATAATAAAATGCAAAGGTTATGTGACGCATTTCCATTTAAAATGATTTGAAGGCCGGTTACGAAAGACAGACACATCGGATCTACCTCCTTTGGTTTCACTGACTCACAGCAACAAGATACCAATGTCTTTGTTCACCTTGCTACTTCCTTCCTCGAACTTCCTCAGCTCCAGTAGGATTTCCAGCTGTTGCAAGCACTTGTTGGACAGTATGACCAACTTATGGACCTCTTCATCCACCTGATTGTAGAGCATCGTGATGGTATCCATCGCATCCCTGCAAACATTTGATAAAGCAATTTGAGTACACGCAAGTGAGAAAAACATTTTCGTTGAAAAGGATTTTAAATGCTGACTTACATGCCTGGCCTTTTCTGGCCTGTGAACATCAGCTACAAATGATCCGAACCATATGATCGTTGTGGCGCATTAACCATTGAATCACAGAGCTTAACAGAACTATTAGTTTGAAGGACAGGTTACTATGCTACAAAGAGATATGAAAATTGGGGCTCAAAACTGGCTCAAGGAGGTAAAGACTATCATGAACAAGCAATCCTGGTTTTGATCATTTGTCTCCAATTTTTGTCGGCTCTGCTTCTCATTGGCCAGTTCAAAGGTTTGCCTCTTAACAAAATAAAATGGGGCAAGGTGGAGAATGAAGAATAAAAACTGTAGTCTTTCTTCTGGGACTACTTCAAGATATTCAAAATCCAATACAAGTGATTGAAGAAGTTCTCTTTATGGGTCACAAGCTAAACAGACCGCACGGTATGCAACTGAACTATATATTTTTTTTATTCGTTCATGGGATGTGGGCGTCGCTGGCAAGGCCAGCATTTATTGCCCATCCATAATTGCCCTTGAGAAGATGGTGGTGAGCTGCCTTCTTGAACCGCTGCAGTCCGTGTGGTGAAGGTTCTCCCACAGTGCTGTTAGGAAGGGAGTTCCAGGATTTTGACCCAGCGACGATGAAGGAACGGCGATATATTTCCAAGTCAGGATGGTGTGTGACTTGGAGGGGAACGTACAGGTGGTGTTGTTCCCATGTACCTGCTGCTCTTGTCCTTTTAGGTGGTAGAGGTCGCGGGTTTGGGAGGTGCTGTCGGAGAAGCCTTGGCGAGTTGCTGCAGTGCATCCTGTGGATGGTACACACTGCAGCCTCTGTGAGCCAGTGGTGGAGGGAGTGAATGTTTAGGGTGGTGGATGGGGTGCCAATCAAGCGGGCTGCTTTGTCCTGGATGGTGTCGAGCTTCTTGAGTGTTGTTGGAGCTGCACTCATCCAGGCAAGTGGAGAGTATTCCATCACACTCCTGACCTGTGCCTTGTAGATGGTGGAAAGGCTTTGGGGAGTCAGGAGGTGAGTCACTCACCGCAGAATACCCAGCCTCGGACCTGCTCTCATAGCCACAGTATTTATATGGCTGGGCCAGTTAAGTTTGTGGTCAATGGTGACCCCCAGGATATTGATGGTGGGGGATTCGGCGATGGTAATACCGTTGAATGTCAAGGGGAGGTGGTTAGACTCTCTCTTGTTAGAGATGGTCATTGCCTGGCACTTGTCTGGCACGAATGTTACTTGCCACTTATCAGCCCAAGCCTGGATGTTGTCCAGGTCTTGCTGCATGCGGGCTTGGACTGCTTCATTATCTGAGGGGTTGTAAATGGAACTGAACACTGTGCAATCATCAGCGAACATCCCCATTTCTGACCTTATGTTGGAGGGAAGGTCATTGATGAAGCAGCTGAAGATGGTTGGGCCTGGGACACTGCCTTGAGGAACTCCTGCAGCAATGTCCTGGGGCTGAGATGATTGGCCTCCAACAACCACTACCATCTTCCTTTGTGCTAGGTATGACTCCAGCCACTGGAGAGTTTTCCCCCTGATTCCCATTGATTTCAGTTTTACTAGGGCTCCTTGGTGCCACACTCGGTTAAATGCTGCCTTGATGTCAAGGGCAGTCAGTCTCACCTCACCTCTGGAATTCAGCTCTTTTGTCCACGTTTAGACCAAGGCTGTAATGAGGTCTGGAGCCGAGTGGTCCTGGCGGAACCCAAACTGAGCATCAGTGATTAGGTTATTGGTGAGTAAGTGCTGCTTGATAGCACTGTTGATGATACCTTCCATCACTTTGCTGATGATTGAGAGTAGACTGATGGGGCGGTAATTGGCCGGATTAGATTTGTCCTGCTTTTTGTGGACAGGACATACCTGGGCAATTTTCCACATTGTCAGGTGGATGCCAGTGTTGTAGCTGTATTGGAACAGCTTGGCTAGAGGCGCAGCTAGTTATGGAACACAAGTCTTCAGCACTACAGCTGGGATGTTGTCGGGCCCATAGCCTTTGCTGTATCCAGTGCACTCAGCTGTTTCTTGATATCACTGGAGTGAATCAAATTGGCTGAAGACTGGCTTCTGTGATGGTGGGGATATCGGGAGGAGGCCGAGATGGATCATCCACTCGGCACTTCTGGCTGAAGATGGTTGCAAACGCTTCAGCCTTGTCTTTTGCACTCACGTGCTGGACTCCACCATCATTGATGATGGGGATGTTTACAGAGCCTCCTCCTCCCGTTAGTTGTTTAATTGTCCACCACCATTCACGACTGGATGTGGCAGGACTGCAGAGCTTTGATCAGATCCGTTGGTTGTGGAATTGCTTAGCTCTGTCTATAGCATATTGCTTCCGCTGTTTAGCATGCATGTAGTCCTGAGTTGTAGCTTCACCAGGTTGGCACCTCATTTTTAGGTACGTCTGGTGCTGCTCCTGGCATGCTGTGCTACGCTCCTCATTGAACCAGGGTTGATCCCCTGGCTTGTTGGTAATGGTGGAGTGAGGAATATGCCGGACCATGAGGTTACAGATTGTGCTGGAATACAATTCTGCTTGGAGGGGAACGTGCAGTTGGTGTTGTTCCCATGTGCCTGCTGCCCTTGTCCTTCTAGGTGATAGAGGTCGCGGGTTCGGGAGGTGCTGTCGAAGAAGCCTTGGCGAGTTGCTACAATGCATCCTGTGGATGGTACACACTGAAGCCACAGTGCGCCAGTGGTGAAGGGAGTGAATGTTTAGAGTGGTGGATGAGGTGCCAATCAAGCGGGCTGCTTTGTCCTGGATGGTGTGAAGCTTCTTGAATGTTGTTGGAGCTGCACTCATCCAGGCAAGTGGAGAGTATTCCATCACACTCCTGACTTATGCCTTGTAGATGGTGGAAAGGTTTTGGGGAGTCAGGAGGTGAGTCATTCGCCGCAGAATACCCAGCTTCTGACCTGCTCTTGTAGCCACAGTATTTATGTGGCTGGTCCAGTTAAGTTTCTGGTCAATGGTGATCCCCAGGATGATGATGGTGGGGGATTCAGCGATGGTGATGCTGTTGAATGTCAAGGGGAGATGGTTAGACATTCTCTTGTTGGAGATGGTCATTGCCTGGTACTTGTCTGGCATGAATATTACTTGCCACTTATCAGCCCAAGCCTGGGTGTTGTCCAGGTCTTGCTGCATGCTGGCACGGACTGCTTCATTATCTGAGGGGTTGCGAATGAAACTGAACACTGAGCGATCATCAGCGAACATCCCCATTTCTGACCTTATGATGGTGGGAAGGTCATTGATGAAGCAGCTGAAGATGGTTGGGCCTCAGACACTGCCCTGAGGAACTCCTGCAGCAATGTCCTGGGACTGAGATGATTGGCCTCCAACAACCACTACCATCTTCCTTTGTGCTAGGTATGACTCCAGCCACTGGAGAGTTTTCCCCCTGATTCCCATTGACTTCAATTTCACTTGGGTTCCTTGGTGCCACACTTGGTCAAATGCTGCCTTGATGTCAAGGCAGTCACTCTCACTTCACCTCTGGAATTCAGCTCTTTTGTCCATGTTTGGACCAAGGCTGTAATGAGGTCTGGAGCTGAGTGGTCCTGGCGGAACCCAAACTGATCATCGGTGAGCAGATTATTGGTGAGTAAGGGCCGCTTGATAGCACTGTCGACAACACCTTCCATCACTTTGCTCATGATTGAGAGTAGACTGATGGGGCGGTAATTGGCCAGATTGGATTTGTCCTGCTTTTTGTGGACAGGACATACCTGGGCAATTTTCCACATTGTCGGGTAGATGTCAGTGTTGTAGCTGTACTGGAACAGTTTGGCTCGAGGCGCGGCTAGTTCTGGAGCACAAGTCTTCAGCACTACAGGCGGGATGTTTTCGGGGCCCATAGCCTTTGCTGTATCCAGTGCTCTCAGCCCATATATAAACCAGCAAATCCCCCAGTCCAATCTCTCATCTGTACCAAGTGAGTTATTTCATCTGAGATGGTAACATCCCTGAGCTGGGGGAATGGGGGAGGGAAGGGGTGGTGTGGGGAGGGTATCGGGGGAGTCAGGGGTGCAAAAATAAAACAGAGTCCTCATTCCTATTCACTAACCAGCGAAATGAAAAGGGAAAATGCTGGAAATATGCAGAAGTCTGTCAGTGTCTGAATATAGAAAATGGGTTAATACTGTGAGTAAAGACGCTTTGCCAAAACACGGGGGAATTCAAGTCTGGCAGGGGCACAAAGCAGGAGGTAGCGGATCAGACGCCCGTTAGACACCCTGCCTGAGTTTCCATTCATTGAAGTCAATAGAACGGAAAATCGGCTGGAGTGTATAACAGGCGTCCAATCAGTTACCTGTTGTGCATCCCCACCAAAGTTGAATTTTACCCCCAGTATATTCCGAGCATTTTCTATTTTTATCTTGCAGTTTCATCATTATCGTTTTATCCTCAGCGTTTCTGAACGTGCGTCTGTGTTGCCAGGGTTGAGCTCAGCGGCGATGTTCCACTGATCCCAATAGTTTCATTTACACATAAAGATTGGTGACTTGGGCAAGGCGGTGAGACAACGGGGCACCACTGCTCCAGCCAAGTCGCTGCCTTCGGGACAGCAGGAACTAAGGGAATGGATATCGGAAAGATGGGGAGAAAAAACTCTTTAAGGAAACAAGTGTATTGATGTTTTGAAACCTGAGGCTACGTATCATGAAAAAAGAAAGACTTGCATTTCTTTCGCGCCTTTCAGGACCTCAGGATGCCCCTAAGTACTTCACAGCCAATGAAGTATTTTTGAAGTACAGGAGCTGTTGTAATGGAGGAAATGCAGCAGCTAATTTGCGCACAGCAAGATCCCACAAACAGTAATGAGATAATGACCCAATAATGTGCTTTTTAGTGATGTTGGTTAAGGGATAAACATTTGTCAGGACACAGAGAGAATTCCCCTGCTCTTCTTCGAAATAACGCTATGGGAACTTTTACGTGGGACGACAGGGTCTCGGTTTAACGTCTCATCCAAAAAGGGGCACCTCTTGTACTGGGAGTGTCAGCCTAGATTTTTTGCTCAAGACCCTGGAGTGGGTCTTGAACCCACAACCTTCTGACCTCAGAGGCAAGAATACTGCCACTGAGCCATGGGTAATACCTAGAGCACATATGTGCACATCTCATTTTTGCACAATCCACTACATCCATGCTTTGAACAGCTGAATGCTTTCAACTGCACACATGTTCCAGTGAGTGATAGAATTATGGCACCAGGAGATTTTGCCTGACAAAAGTTTACGCACTTAATTAAGAGCTGGGAATTTTTTCCTCGCGCGAGCAAAAATGATCTTTGGTCCAAGAAAGACTTCCAGTATTTGAGAAGATTTCGTCCAAATTAATCTGATGTCATGTAAAATCATACCTGTAGTCATCAGTGTTGGAGAATTCATCCTTCCTAATCCTAGCCAGGACAGCCCCGCCTTCCAGACGTAATCCGACCAGTCGGGTATCTTCAAGCACGCACTTCATTATCCTCGTGTGCTTGTTGATGAGATCAATGACTTCCTACGGAATGAAGGTTCCAAATTTAATTTGAGTTTTGACATAAAACACCCACATTCCATATAAACCAGCCTCACTCCGTTGCTTGGCCCTCTCGTTCTGCATTTATCTACTGCTGAGTCTCTTCCTGAAGGGGTTCTGCAGTATCATTTGTACTGGAATGTTTCCACAGCAGTCTGATCCTGAAAGGGCGGTGCAAGCAGATTCAATTCTAATTTTCAAAAGGGAATTTGATAAATACTTGAAGGGGAAAAATTTGCAGGGCTAGGGGGAAAGAGCAGGGGAGTGGGACTAATTGGATTGCTCTTTCAAAGAGCCGGCACAGGCACGATGGGCTGAATGGCCTCCATCTGTGCTGTATGATTCTATGATTCACATTAAAACAATTTGCACGTGTATTTGTTTTCAAGATGAACCACTTAAAGGCAGCCTGCACCTCTTTTTGCAAAATATAAAATACAGGTCTGCATGGAGTCTGAACGGAGATCAGACATCGCACACGTAAAACACAGGTGCAGGTCCCGTCCTTATGTTCACAAACTACTGAGTTATTTTAAAACATTGAATAAAGGTTGCACACCACTAAATCCTACATCCTCCCATCTGCGCCAGACCTCACCAATCTGCCAATCTGAGTTTGTACCGGGCCTGTGAGAGTGCGTACACCAAGATTCTCTGATGATGCACAACAGGCCTTGGTGCAAGAGGTGGACAGAAGTAGGGGCATCCTATATCCGCAGGGGAGGCAAGAGGCCCTCCAGACATATGCTCTTGAGGCAGTGGGAGGCAACGGGGGACAAAGTCAATGCCAGGCACATAGCACCACGAACATGGATGCAGTGCAGGAAGAAGTTCAATGATTTGACACAAGTGGTCAAGGTGAGTGAGGTCAACTGTCAAGTGGCATCTCCTACCAACTGTACCATGCACTACACCCCCCATCACCCACATACCAACAAACTCTTTCAATCAGTATTCAACTCTTCCAATCAGATGCTTCCTCCCACCCTCACACATTACCACTGTTGCAAGCCGCCCACCCACAACTCACACGTCACACACACTGGAAGCTATTCAACCATGACAGCCACATCACCCAAACATCTTGCAGGACACTCACCGACACACGTCCCACTTTCTTGTAGGAGAAGATAGCGCATAACAGGAGGCAGCAAGTGGCAGTGGCTCCATGGAACATGAACCTGCTGTCCTCTCTCAGGATGACAGCATTCCTGTCCCACCCCTGTCACTCCGCCAGTGCCCTTGCTGTTGCCTGTCAGCTAGCCAGCCCACTCCCTGTAGAGTATTGAAACTTTATTATAGGAAGCTAGGAACAGGAGTAGGCCATTTAGCCCCTCGAGCCTGTTCCACCATTCAATGAGATCATGGTTGATCTGTGACCTAACTCCATATACCCGCCTTAGCCCCATATCCCTTAATAACTTTGGTTAACAAAATCTATCAATCTCAGATTTAAAATTAACAATTGAGCTAGCATCAATTGCCGTTTACGGAACAGCGTTCCAAAGTTCTACCACCCTTTGCGTGTAGAAGCATTTCCTAACTTCAGTAAGTCCTGGCTCTAATTTTTAGGCTATGTCCCCTAGTCCTAGTATCCTAGTATAGGGGACCTCCAAAAACAGGTACAAATGCATCAACAGCCAGAAGCAATAATCCAGCAACTAACCTGTAACTTCTGCATGGTCCCTTTAAATAGCGCTGGTTGTGGGGGGGGGGGGTCTTCCATGACATTTAAGACCTGTTCAGCTGTGCGAGGTTAAGACAGTGTGTTGGTGGAGCGTTGAGTTCTAAAATCGTATCTGTCCCTTTAAATCAGTGTTGCACACTGATCCACCGCATATTCTCCCTACTTTACATGGTGCCGGCGTTTGTTATCTGCAAGTGTGCAAACGCCTTTACCAAGATGGCGTCCGGCGCATGTCACGCTGGAAACTACGTGGCCCAATTTACGGCCCCAAATGTTGTGATTGGATCTTGCTGCAGCACCATCACTGGTGCGAAGGTGTAAAATTACAACATGATAAGTTTACATAGGCAATTTCATTTATAAATGCGAAAATAAGAACTTAAAATAATATAAAAATAAGCGCAGAATGACTGACTTCAAAGTGGGGGCTGAATTATGTCTCCGTGCCCTGATCCAAGTGTCCCCTGCCCTGAGTGGAGCTGGGGAATGTCTGCTCCAAGGAAGGCAGAGGCACTGTGCTGAGTGTACCTGTTCAGTGCTTGGCATTTTGCTGAGGTTCAGACTGTTGATAGAATTGTTCAGGTAGATGAGAGCCCCTCGACAGTTCATCATAAACGGCTCCAACTTCTGAAACAAAAGACATGAGGCGATAAGTCTGCTTCATCTCCCCGTAGATGTCTATTCCTTCACAGTGAGCTAACAACACGTTCAGAAGCACAATATTTATCTTTGCTATATTTACAGGGATCATGTTCATTTACAAGTTTGCATGTGAAGGTGTAACTTGGACTGCAAGAAATCAAAGTTGTCCTTTAATGTATGATAAATGTATTAAATGGAAAGATAACGCTTGAGTACTTTTTTTACTTGAGAGCAGGAAATAAATTACAAGCATGTTACCACAAATGAGAGGCTGGAACTATCAGGAATGATTGAGCAGGCTGGGGCTCTTTTCTCTAGAAAAGAGGAAATTAAGAGGAGACCCGATAGAGGTCTTTAAAATTAAGAAGGGATTCGATAGGGTGGATGTGGAGAAACTATTTCAACTTGTGGGGGAGTTTAGAACAAGGGGTTATCAATATAAGATAGTCACTAACAGATCAAATAAAGAATTTCTTTACACAGAGAATGGTGAGAATGTAAAACTTACTGCCACATGGAGTGGTTGAAGCAGATAGTATTGATGCATTCAAGGGGAGGCTTGATGCATACACGAAGGAGGAAGGGGATAGAGGGATACGGGAGCAGGGTGGGAAGAGGTAATTAGTGTGGGAGGAGGCTCGTGTGGAGAATAAACACCGGCATAGGCCGATGGGCTGAATGGCCTGTTTCTGTGCTGTAGATTTTATGAATACACAGGTGCAAACTTTTACTGTGGAAAATACAAATCTATTACACACCAAAAGCACTGACTTTTCCTCAACTACAATTTCTAAGGGCTCTGCTGACATCTTATCCAATTGGCCATTCTTCAGATGTGAGTCTTGACTGAAAGTATCGACAGGTGGGCATCACAGTTGAACCTGATGCTGTTCCCATCTGCCACCCACCATGTATGTACTTTTCAGTAAGGGTCACTCAACAGTGATCAAGAGTAGGAACCCTCACTTCCACCCAAGCTTGAGATCGGTTAACTAGGCACACAGCGGGGATCAAAATTGGTACCTTCCTAGTCTGTATGCCACAACTGGCACTGTGCTTTGGGAAAACCCAACATTTTTGAATATACTCTGGTTATCAGTATAAGCACAGAATTAGGTTGACGTTTAATCACTAATTTCAGGAAGAGCAGATTCCGATTGCTATCTATGCAGTTGGGGGTGTCAATTGACTATTTATTCAATTGACCATTAATCCACATGTAACTAAACCTTCATTCCATTGACTCTTCTAAAATAAATCTCTAACTATTCATCTCCAGGGACAGTTTCATCTATTGGAGGTGGCTGCTACCTTTTAGAGGAAACTCGTCGAGATAACACTCCCGGGAGCGAGTGTGCAAGTATTAGCAACATAGGAACAGGAGTGGGCCATTCAGCCGCTCGAGTTTATTCCGCCACTCAATTAGATCGTGGCTGATCTGTATCTTAACTCCGACTATCCGCATTGGTTCCGTAATCCTTAATACCCTTGCCTAACAAAAATCTATCAATTTCAATTTTGAAATTATCAATTGACCCCCAGCCTCAACAGCTTTTTGAGGGAGAGAGTTCCAGATTTCCACTACCTCTTGCATGAAGAAAGGCTTCCTGACATCACCCCCGAACGGCTAAGTTCTAATTTTAAGGTTATGCCTCCCCCACTTTGTTCTGGATTCCCCCACCAGAGGAATTAGTTTCTCTCTATCTACCCTATCAAATCCTTTAATCATCTTAAATACCTCAATTAGATCACCCCTTAATCTTCTATTCTCAAGGGAATACAAGCCTAGTCTATGCAACCTGTTCTCATAATTTAACTAATTTACCCGAATGCACCAGCGTCAGGGCGTGCTTTTACATAACAATTTACGTGGGAATATTTCACTGCTTCAGGCGGAATATACAAACCATGTGGAATCGGATCCAGTCATTGTGATCGTATGGAAAGGTTCCAGAGAACTCCTGCGTCAGCTGACTGCCATCAATATGCTTGTGTAGAACCTTTAGTGACATCACCATTTCATACTGGATTGAGGAAACAGACAAAAGAGGGCAAAGTTAAATTTAACCATGACTTTGTGTGCTCATGTGCCTCCTAATACACATTAACACCATGTAATGAGAGCAGACACAGCTTGACCCTGACATAACAAGGATTATTTAGTAAATATTTCACTGTCTTTGTTGGAAGGGCTGAGAATCTTCAGCACCTTTGAATTAAGAAGAGCCAGGACAGGAGTTTCACTGAGTCAGAGTTTTGAAGCTTCAGGCCCGTGAGAATTGAAACAGGCATTATCTAGCTCACCGCCATAGATCATGAGGCACTTTTGGTTCACGTCCAGTTGTCCCCTACAACGAGACTGGCAGGAAACCGAAGGCAGCACAGAACCTCAAAAACACGGGCCTAAGGATCAGGCTAAGGCCATCTGTTCCACAAAAAGTAAATGTAGGGAGCCAATCCTGTGTACTCTCAGTCTCCATGCAACAGAGCCCAGAGTCCACTGGAGCCCGGCACTCGGTTCTGAATGTATAAAAAGGGGGGAGAGAGCATCACAGACAGGAGTGAGAAAATCTGTTAAAATCTGCCAACTATAAAGGCTGCATATAGTGACCGAGAACAGAGATGATTGGGTAAATCCCCCGTCACTCATGCCTGGAGACCGCACTGCTGTAAGTGACTGGGATTGATTTTATGCACATAATTTGTATTATGTAGCTATCCTCCACTCACTGCATTTCACTGGAAAAATAATCCTGCTGTACTCGGGAGACTCTGCTATAGTTTCAGTCATGAGTTCGGACATTCTGTTTGCTCCACCTCGCCTCCAACTCATTGGCTGACACAGCAGTATCAATATTCACTCCAAACTATAAAACATCTGGATTCTGTACACAAACCACTTTTACAAGAGACAACGGAATACAAAAGATTGCTTGCACAGGTGCTAACTGCACCATCCCCACAAATGCAGATTAACATTTAAGGTGCAACTCACACTGAATTTTACAGTATTACCAAAATTTTAATAACGAGTACTATTGTTAATTCAAAGTAAGATTTAATAAGATTTCTGCACATTAATTTTTTTTTTCAGAAATGAACGTTCCTTTCTGGCCATTACCTCTAGCTGAGATCCTTCTGTTCCTCCCCTTCCAAAACACAATCAGTTCAAAGTATTTAACAATTACATTGACAAGTGTATCAGGTAGCAAACAGTAGGGAAAAGGTTAAACCAGAATACCACTTTAAATGAAACAGTGAGAGTTGGACAAGAAGACACAGGTTCAAACTAGTAAAAGGTACATTAATGGCTAAGAGACACCTCTGCACAACTACTATTACTACTACTACTACTACTACCACCACCACCACCACCACCACAACAACAACAACAACAACAACAACAACTCACATTTATATAGCACCATTAACATAGTAAAATGTCCCAAGGCACTTCACAGGAGCAATTATCAAATAAAATTGACACCGAGCCACATAAGGAGATATAAGAACATAAGAAATAGGAGCAGGAGTAGGCCAATCGGCCCCTCGAGCCTGCTCCGCCATTCAATGAGATCATGGCTGATCTATCAGGACAGGTGACCAAAAGCTTGGTCAAAGAGATAGGTTTTAAGGAGCGTCTTCAAGCAGGAGAGAGAGGTAGAAAGATGGACAGGTTTAGGGAGGGAATTCCAGAGCTTAGGGCCTAGGCAGCTGAAGGCACGGCCGCCAATGGTGCGGGGATGCGCAAGAGGCCAGAATTGGAGGAACGTAGAGACCTCGGAGAGTTGTAGGGATGGAGGAGGTTATGGAGCTAGGCAGGGGCGAGGCCATGGAGGGATTTGAAAACAAGGATGAGAATTCTAAAATTGAGGTGTTCCCGGACCGGGAGCCAATGTAGTTCCGCGAGCACAGGGGTGATGGGTGAACGGGACTTGGTGCGAGTTAGGATACGGGCAGCAGAGTTTAGGATGGTGGAAAATGGGAGTTTGGCCAAGAGCGTATTGAAATAGTCAAATCTAGAGGTAAGAAAGGCATGGAGGAGGGTTTCAGCAGCAGATGAGCTGAGGCAGGGGCGGAGAAGGGCGATGTTATGGAGGTGGAAGTAGGCCGTAATGGTGGTAGAGAGGTTATGGGGTCGGAAGCTCAGCTCAGGGCCTACTAGGACGCCAAGGTTGTGAACGGTCTGATTCAGCCTCAGACAGAGGCCAGGGAGAGGGATGGAGTCGGTGGCTAGGGAATGGAGTTTGTGGCAGGGACCCAAGATAATGGCTTCGATCTTCCCAACATTTCATTGGAGGAAATTTCTGCTCATCCAATACTGGATGTCGGACAAGCATCTTGACAAATCAGAGACAGTGGAGGGGTCGAGAGAGGTGGTGGTGAGGTAGAGCTGGGTGTCGTCAGCGTACATGTGGAACCTGACATTGTGCTTTTGGATGATGTCGCCGAGGGACAGCATGTAGATGAGAAATTGAAAGGGGCCAAGGATAGATCCTTGAGGGACTCCAGAGGTAACGGTGGGGAAGCAGGAAGAGAAGCCAATGCAGGTGACTCTCTGGTTACGATTAGATAGATAGGAATGGAACCAGGTGAGCGCAGTCCCACCTAGCTGAACAACGGAGGAGAGGCATTGAAGGAGGATGGTGTGGCCAACTGTGTCAAAGGCTGCAGACAGGTCGAGAAGGACGAGGAGGGATAGTTTACCACGGTCACAGTCACAGAGGATGTCATTTGTGACTTTGATAAGGGCCATTCCAGTTCTGCGGCAGGGCGGAAACCTGATTGGAGAGATTCAAACATGGAGTACAGGGTGACGGGTGAACGGGAGTTAGGAGACGGGCAACAGAGTTTTGGATGGCTTGAGCAGGTTTGTTGCTACCTCATAGCTTCACAAAAATACCCCAACTCTGTCATCATTTTAATTGTGGCATCATAACTGCATAACATAACTTCCTACCCCACCCCCTCACTGAAAATCTGATTTACCTGAACAAGTGGATCCCTTTCAGGTCTGAATGTGGACTCCCTTTCCACCAAAACCAGGACTGAGTTAATGGCATTGGGAATGGCAACCTGTGAACAGTTAGAAAAATAGTTCAGCTGTATAATTAGAAGCGAGTACAAGTCTAAGTATAATGGCAGTTGATATCACACCAGCCACCACGTTGTCCCATTCATTCAGCCTAAACATCATTGAGCAAATTTTCCTCATCGCTGTGCCTAGAGATCTAGGCTGACATTCCAGTGCAGTACTGAGGGAGTGCTGCACTGTCGGAGGTGCCGTCTTTTGGATGAGACATTAAGCCAAGGCCCTGCCTGCCCTCCCAGGTGGATGTAAAAGATTCCATGGTAGTATTTCGAAGATGAGCAAGGGAGTTCTCCCCGGTGTCCTGGCCATTATTTATCCCTCAACCAACATCGCTAAAAAACATTATCTTGTCATGATCACATTGCTGTTTGTGGGACCTTGCTGTGCACAAATTGGCTGCCGCAGTTCCTACATTACAACAGTAAGTACACTTCAAAAGTACTTCATTGGTTGTAACACGCTTTGGAATGTCATGAGGTTGGGAAAGCTACTAAATAAATGCAAGTTCTTTTCTTTTTAGAGAACACAAAATTCCCAGATGTCAGCAAGAGGAAAAGGGGGTGGGGACATCAGACCTGTTCCCAACTACGTGCCCAGGGATTCCTAGGACTTTGCAAGATGTCAAGGTAATTACAAATGAGGAAGCCCATTTGGCACATCTTAAATAGAATTACATAGAATGTACAGCACAGAAACAGGCCATTCTGCCTGTGTTTATGTTCTATACGAGCCTCCTCCCATACACCTTCATCTAACCCTGTCAACATATCCTGCTATTCCTTTCTGCATCATGTGTTTATCTAGTTTTTCCTTAAATGCATCTATACTATTCGTCTCAACTACTCCTTTTCAGGAGCGAGTTCCACATTCTTACCACTCTCTGGTTAAAGAAGTTTCTTCTGAATTCCTTTTTGGATTTATTAGTGACTATCTTATATTTATGACCCCTAGTTTTGGTCTCCCCCACAAGTGGAAACATCTTCTCTACGTCTACCCTATCAAAATCCTTCATAATTTTAAAGACCTCTATCAGGTCACCCCTCAGCCTTCATTTTTCGAGAGAAAAGAGCTCCAGCCTGTTCAATCTTTCCTGATAGTTATGACCTCTCAATTCTGATATCATCCTTGTAAATCTTTTTTGCACCTTCACCAGTGACACTATATCCTTTTTATAATATGGAGACCAGAACTGTTCACAGTTCTCCAAGTGTGGTCTAACCAAGGTTCTATACAAGTTTAACATAACTTCTCTGCTTTTCAATTCTATCCCTCTAGAAATAAACCCCCGTGCTTTCTTTGCTTTTTTTATGGCCTTATTAACCTGTGTCGCTACTTTTGGTGATTTTTGTATCTGTTCCCCGAGATCCCTTTGCTGCTCTATCCCATTTAGACTTATTTTCCAAGGAATATGTGGCTTCCTTATTCCCTCTACCAAAATGAACCACCTCACACTTATCTATATTGAAATTCATTTGACATTTACACACCCAATTTCCAAATTTATTAATGTCTTCTTGCATTTTGTCGCAGTTTTCCTGAGTATTAGCTATACCACCCCCAACTTGGTGTCATTCGCAAATTTTGAAATAGTACTTCCGCCTGCCCAATCCAAATCATTCATTTAAATGGTGAACAACAGTGGTCCCAGCACCGATCCCTGTAGAACACCACTTCCCACCTTCTTCCAGTCTGAGTAGCTACCCTTAACCCCTAATCTCTGTTTTCTATTTTTTAGTCAGTATGCTAACCCTTCTGCTTCTTGTCCCCTGACTCCACATGCTGTGACCTTAGTCATGAGTATACCAGGCAGTACCTTATTGAAGGCCTTTTGAAAATCCAAATATATTACATCTACTACAATACCCTTGTCTACTCTTTTTGTTACATCTTCAAAGAATTCAATAAGGTTGGTCAAGCATGACCTTCCCTTTGGAAATCCATACTGACTATTCTTATTATATTTTCATTCTTTAGATGTTTTTCTATTACATCTTTGAGTAAGGATTCCATTATCATTCCTACCACTGATGTTAAGCTAATTGGTCTATAATTCCCTGGACTTGTTCTACCTCCCTTTTTAAATATAGGAATTACATTAGCTATCTGCCAGTCCGCTGGCACTACTCCCTTTTCAAATGAATTTTTATATATATGTAATAGTGCCTCAGCTATCTCTTCCCTAACTTCTTTTAATATGTGCAGATGCAATCCATCCGGACCAGGGATTTTATCCTCTCTAAGTTAGATTAGTTTGTCAATTATCATCCCCCTTTCTTTCTTACATCACAGAATCATTACAGCACAGAAGGAGGCCATTCTGCCCATGGTGCCGGTGCCGGCTCTTTAGAAGAGCTATCCAATTACTCCCACAACCCTGCTCTTTCCCAATAGCCCTGCAATTTTTTCCCATTCAAGTATTTATCCAATTTACTTTTGAAAGTTGCTATTGAATCTGCTTCCACCACCTATTATCTTTATATCTTTTTTGATCTCTTCTTCTAATGTCATGTCCATCCTATTACTCTCCCTGGTAAATACTGAGGCAAAGTAACTGTTCAATATTTCTGCCATTTCACTGTCATTACCTGTGAGTTTATCGTGTGCATCCCTTAGTGGCCTTATCCCTATCCTGATTTTGTTTTTGTTATTTGTGTGTCTCTAGTATACTTTACTATTTCTTTTTGTATTCCTTGATAATTTCATTTCGTAGTTCCTCTTTGCTTTCCTAACTTTTTAAAAATTCATTCCTAACCTCTTCGCATTCCCTTTTGTCTCTCCTTTATTGTCTATGTGCTGAGTGTATGCCTTTTTCTTTAGTTTCAATTCTACCTTTATCTCTTCATTCATCCATGGTGTTTCTTTATTGGCTAGTCCGTCCTTGTTTTTTTAGAGGAATATATTTCTCCTGAACTCTATTTAATCCTTTTTAAACATTTCCCACTGCTGTTCTATCCCTTTATCTGATATCTTAGTTTATCCATCCAGAGAAATCCCAATGGGCATATTCCCTCCCCCATTTTTGCATCCAACCTCAATGACATTCTCTAGGCCTGGTCCAATGTTGAATGCAAATGAGGCTGTGGGGGGTCAATTGGGGGGCATTCCCAGCCCTCCTGCCTCACATTGCTATTAGTTTCTCAATGGGGAACCCCAAAACGTCAGGCCTGCAGCTGCTCTCCTGTTCCCACCACTGTTCCTGCCGGCTGTGGAGGTGGCCCCTTGGCCTGCTCTGGAGAGAGGGGAGATGGATTATTCTGGGCGACCTGTGCCGTTCCCAATCTCAGTGCACCACGGGAGACACTTTGCACATCTGAAGGCTAGCGAAGGGACAGGTGAGGGGAAACCAGCCCTCACCTCTCCTTAGATTTTCATAATTTTTATTTTGACACTGCCCCTCTACCTCCAATGCAATAGTGTCGCGGAGCCCTTGCAATTATTCATAAAGCTTTCCGGCTCATTAGTTAACTTCAACGATTGAACAGATCCGCTACAATCGCCATGGTGCACTGACCTTTGAACTGTGCAATTCATAACCACAATGCAGTTCAGTATCTGGGGTAAAGGACTTTCCTTCTATTGAGGAGGAACCTTTGTCATGGCCATCTGTATAAGTATTGGAGCAATAGCAAAAGTACTCCAGTAATTGGTAGCCGAAAATAGAAAATTCATCAAAGAATACAGTGAACTCCATATTTCCTAATGGGAAAAAGGAAACATTGCACTAAACTGTAAACATCTGATATGTTCGTATAATGTACCTGACTATAATATGGAAACCCAACTCAACACGATTTCAATTCCTTTCCTCATCTTTATAATTCTGTAGATTGTGCATGTTATAACACAGATCACATTTAGGAACTGTCTCATCTACATTTCAAATGTTTTGTATCAACTACAGTGTGAGACAATGAGGCCCAAAGGGAGGGGGAGGGAGCTTATGTTTTATGTACTCCAGTTCTCCAATGGTCTCCTGAAGGTGGTGATTCATCCATGAGTCTCCCTCCAGTACCTGGCCCACACGGCCAGTCCTCACGGGTAGGCCCAGAAAGCGAGTGTCGCTCTGCTATTCCACCACAAGGGAATCGTGCAGCCGAGCCCAATCCCAAACACTTGATGTCTGCACAGAAGAGGGAGGGGGTCCTTGGAACGGTGAGGTCAATGGGAAGGAAAATCGGACGGGGTGACATAACCGCAACCCCCAGTTCTCCCGCACGTGCCCAAAGTGAACATTACCTCCATACTTTCCAGCGGGGGTCAGTGAGTGTAAATCAGGACAGGGAAACTGAAGCCAATTGCATCACCCTTACTGCTGCCCCCACCCCCCACCTCCTCCCTGAGATCAGGGAGGTAATTTTAACCCCCAAGAATGGGTGGGTTGGGGGCAGGTGGGAGTTGAAAATAGTTGTTTTTTTGGGTTGCAACCACAAAATTTTCAGACTTTGCATTCCCAGTGGGAAGCTTGTACTTTCACCGCCCACGTTAAACCCGGAAATAAAGCCGGGTTGCGGTCGCGACCAAAAAACAACTATTTTCAACTCCCACCCGCCCACAACCCACCCGTTCCTGGGGGTTAAAATTACCCCCCAGATAACTCAGCACAGATCAGGAATCAAACCGAGGACCTTTCAGATATCACTTCAGCCAGAAGTGCCGAGTGGATAATCCATCTCAGCCTCCTCCCGATATCCCCACCATCACGGAAGCCAGTCTTCGGCCAATTCGATTCACTCCACGTGATATCAAGAAACGGCTGAGTGCACTGGATACAGCAAAGGCTATGGGCCCCGACAACATCCCAGCTGTAGTGCTGAAGACTTGTGCTCCAGAACTAGCTGCGCCTCTAGCCAAGCTGTTCCAGTACAGCTACAACACTGGCATCCACCCGACAATGTGGAAAATTGCCCAGGTATGTCCTGTCCACAAAATGCAGGACAAATCCAATCCGGCCAATTACCGCCCCATCAGTCTACTCTCAATCATCAGCAAAGTGATGGAAGGTGTCGTCGACAGTGCTATCAAGCGGCACTTACTCACCAATAACCTGCTCACCGATGCTCAGTTTGGGTTCCGCCAGGACCACTCGGCTCCAGACCTCATTACAGCCTTGGTCCAAACATGGACAAAAGAGCTGAATTCCAGAGGTGAAGTGAGAGTGACTGCCCTTGACATCAAGGCAACATTTGACCGAGTGTGGCACCAAGGAGCCCTAGTAAAATTGAAGTCAATGGGAATCAGGGGGAAAACTCTCCAGTGGCTGGAGTCATACCTAGCACAAAGGAAGATGGTAGTGGTTGTTGGAGGCCAAGCATCTCAGCCCCAGGGCATTGCTGCAGGAGTTCCTCAGGGCAGTGTCCTAGGCCCAACCATCTTCAGCTGCTTCATCAATGACCTTCCCTCCATCATAAGGTCAGAAATGGGGATGTTCGCTGATGACTGCACAGTGTTCAGTTCCATTCGCAACCCCTCAGATAATGAAGCAGTCCGAGCCCGCATGCAGCAAGACCTGGACAACATCCAGGCTTGGGCTGATAAGTGGCAAGTAACATTCGCGCCAGATAAGTGCCAGGCAATGACCATCTCCAACAAGAGAGAGTCTAACCACCTCCCCTTGACATTCAACGGCATTACCATCGCCGAATCCCCCACCATCAACATCCTGGGGGTCACCATTGACCAGAAACTTAACTGGACCAGCCATATAAATACTGTGGCTACGAGAGCAGGTCAGAGGCTGGGTATTCTGCGGCGAGTGACTCACCTCCTGACTCCCCAAAGCCTTTCCACCATCTACAAGGCACAAGTCAGGAGTGTGATGGAATACTCTCAACTTGCCTGGATGAGTGCAGCTCCAACAACACTCAAGAAGCTCGACACCATCCAAGATAAAGCAGCCCGCTTGATTGGCACCCCATCCACCACCCTAAACATTCACTCCCTTCACCACCGGCGCACTGTGGCTGCAGTGTGCACCATCCACAGGATGCACTGCAGCAACTCGCCAAGGCTTCTTCGACAGCACCTCCCAAACCCACGACCTCTACCTCCTAGAAGGACAAGGGCAGCAGGCGCATGGGAACAACACCACCTGCACGTTCCCCTCCAAGTCACACACCATCCCGACTTGGAAATATATCGCCGTTCCTTCATTGTCGCTGGGTCAAAATCCTGGAACTCCCTTCCTAACAGCACTGTGGGAGAACCGTCACCACACGGACTGCAGCGGTTCAAGAAGGCGGCTCACCACCACCTTCTCAAGGGCAATTAGGGATGGGCAATAAATGCCGGCCTTGCCAGCGACGCCCACATCCCGTGAACGAATAATAAAAAAAAAACATATTTGCCAACTCAACAGAGAAACCCCCAGTTCCCAATGCATGAATAAACTAACCTGGGGCGATATCAGGAGAGAGGAAAAATGACAGAGGGTTATGGGTCAGCTGAAGAAGAATGCACCAAAAGATAAACAAGAGTGAGTCTGGGATAAAATTCCAATACAAATGCACAAGAGGGACAGAGAGAAATGAGACCAGACACAAACAACTAACCAGAGCACAAAAATATCTAAACAAGAGGCAAAGACCAAATACACACATAATGAAAGGTTACAGATGTGAACATCCAAGTTCCAGAAATCAATTTTGGTGACAATCTTTACATAGAATTACACAGAACTTATACCACAGAAGTATTCGGCCCAACAGGTCCATGCTGGTGTTTATGCTCTACATGAGCCTCCTCCCTCCCTGCTTCATCTAATCCTTTCAGCATATCCTTCTATTCCTTTCTCCCTCATGTGTTTATCTTGCTTCCCCTTAAATGCATCTATGCTATTCGCCTCAACACCTTGTGGTAGTGAGTTCCACTTTCCAACCATCCTCTGAGTAAAGAAGTTTCTCTTGAATTCCCTATTGGATTTATTAGTGACTATCTTATATTTATGGCCCCTAGTTCTGGTCTCCCCCACAAGTGGAAACATCTTCTCTGTGTCTACCCTATCAAACTCTTTCATAATCTTAAAGACCTCTATCAAGTCTTTTCTAGGGAAAAGAGCCCCAGCCTGTTCAATTTTTCCTGACAGTTATAACCTCTCAGTTCTGGTGTCATCCTAGTAAATCTTTTTTGCACCTTCTCCAATGCCTCTATATCCTTTTTATGATATGGAGGCCAGAACTGTTCAATCTTGGGCAATATGATCCAAACCTCAACTCTCTCCTCCTCACCTTCACCCCACACATCTGTGTTCAAACATCAGGAGCTAAAAATAATTGTTTATGGGCTTGATTGGTTATTTCTGTCGTTAAGTTACTGAATTTTATATAGAAATACACCTTTGAAAAACAGTCATATAGAAAATACAACTTCACTGTACAAGGCCTAAAACCATTAAGACAAGCAATGCTTTCAGATATTTTGTTGACATGTGGAAAGAACTGTTCTCACTATGTGTGGTGTCACTATAAACATGTTTATATTTTAATGTGTTTCTGATATCACTAAAATAATGGCCAGGACGGTTTTTCTCTGGATTATTATTCAAGGTCTGTGGATTACTAGCCCAGTAACATGGCCACCACACTGCACCCTTGGAAGTGGAAAGACAGTCAGGAAGGTTTCTGATGATCCCTGCTAGAAAGTCTAAGTATAGAATTCTAGTAAGAATAAGATGGAATTCAGATGTCCCATCCCCATTGGCCAATAACCCATCTCATCCTCCGTAGGCCAATAACCCATCTCATTCTCTGTGGGACAATAACCCATCTCATCCTCTGTGGGCCAATAACCCACCTCATCCTCCATAGGCCAATAACTCACCTCATCCTCCATAGGCCAATAACCCACCTCATCCTCCGCGGGCCAATAACCCGCCTCATTCTCCGTGAGCCAATAACCCACCTCATCCTCCGTGGGCCAATAACCCACCTCATTCTCCGTGAGCCAATAACCCGCCTCATCCTCCGTGGGCCAATAACCCGCCTCATCCTCCATAGGCCAATAACCCGCCTCATCCTCCATAGGCCAATAACTCACCTCATCCTCCATAGGCCAATAACTCACCTCATCCTCCATAGGCCAATAACCCACCTCATCCTCTGTGGGCCAATAACCCACCTCATCATCCGCGGGCCAATAACCCACCTCATCCTCCGTGGGCCAATAACCCACCTCATCCTCCGCAGGCCAATAACCCACCTCATCCTCCGTAGGCCAATAACCCATCTCATTCTCCGTGGGCCAATAACCCACCTCATTCTCCGTGGGCCAATAACCCATCTCATCCTCCGTGGGCCAATAACCCACCTCACTCTCCGTGGGCCAATAACTCACCTCATCCTCCGTAGGCCAATAACCAGCCTCATCCTCCGTGGGCCAATAACCCATCTCATCCTCCATAGGCCAATAACCCACCTCATCCTCCATAGGCCAATAACCCACCTCATCCTCCGTGGGCCAATAACCCACCTCATCCTCCGTGGGCCAATAACCCACCTCATCCTCCGTGGGCCAATAACCCACCTCATCCTCCGTGGGCCAATAACCCACCTCATCCTCCGTAGGCCAATAACCCATCTCATCCTCCGTAGGCCAATAACCCATCTCATTCTCCGTGGGCCAATAACTCACCTCATCCTCTGTGGGCCAATAACTCACCTCATCCTCTGTGGGCCAATAAGCCACCTCATCCTCTGTGGGCCAATAACCCGCCTCATCCTCTGTGGGCCAATAACCCACCTCATCCTCCGTGGGCCAATAACCCACCTCATCCTCCGTAGGCCAATAACCCATCTCATCCTCCGTAGGCCAATAACCCATCTCATTCTCCGTGGGCCAATAACCCACCTCATCCTCCGTAGGCCAATAACCCACCTCATCCTCCGTAGGCCAATAAACCATCTCATTCTCCGTGGGCCAATAACCCACCTCATCCTCCGTGGGCCAATAACCCATCTCATTCTCCGTGGGCCAATAACCCACCTCATCCTCCGTGGGCCAATAACCCACCTCATCCTCCATGGGCTAATAACCCGCCTCATCCTCTGTGGGCCAATAAGCCACCTCATCCTCTGTGGGCCAATAACCCACCTCATCCTCTGTGGGCCAATAACCCACCTCATCCTCCGTGGGCCAATAACCCGCCTCATCCTCTGTAGGCCAATAACCCACTTCATCCTCTGTGGGCCAATAATCCGCCTCATCCTCCATGGGCCAATAACTCACCTCATCCTTTGTGGGCCAATAACCCACTTCATCCTCCGTGGGCTAATAACCCACCTCATCCTCCGTGGGCCAATAACCTACTTCATCCTCCGTGGGCTAATAACCCACCTCATCCTCCGTGGGCCAATAACCCACTTCATCCTCCGTGGGCTAATAACCCACCTCATCCTCCGTGGGCCAATAACCCACTTCATCCTCCGTGGGCCAATAACCCACTTCATCCTCCGTGGGCTAATAACCCACCTCATCCTCCGTGGGCCAATAACCCACTTCATCCTCCGTGGGCTAATAACCCACCTCATCCTCTGTGTGCCAATAACATACTTCATCCTCTGTGGGCCAATAATCCGCCTCATCCTACATGGGCCAATAACTCACCTCATCCTTTGTGGGCCAATAACCCACTTCATCCTCTGTGGGCTAATAACCCGCCTCATCCTCTGTGGGCTAATAACCCACCTCATCCTCCGTGGGCCAATAACCTACTTCATCCTCCGTGGGCTAATAACCCACCTCATCCTCCGTGGGCCAATAACCCACTTCATCCTCCGTGGGCTAATAACCCACCTCATCCTCCGTGGGCCAATAACCCACTTCATCCTCCGTGGGCTAATAACCCACCTCATCCTCTGTGTGCCAATAACATACTTCATCCTCTGTGGGCCAATAATCCGCCTCATCCTACATGGGCCAATAACTCACCTCATCCTTTGTGGGCCAATAACCCACTTCATCCTCTGTGGGCTAATAACCCGCCTCATCCTCTGTGGGCTAATAACCCACCTCATCCTCCGTGGGCCAATAACCCACTTCATCCTCCGTGGGCTAATAACCCACCTCATCCTTCCTGGGCCAATAACCCACCTCATCCTCCGTGGGCTAATAACCCACCTCATCCTCTGTGGGCCAATAACCCACCTCATCCTCCGTGGGCCAATAACCCACCTTATCCTCTGTGGGCCAATAACATACTTCATCCTCTGTGGGCCAATAACCCACCTCATCCTCCGTGGGCCAATAACCCGCCTCATCCTCTGTGGGCCAATAACCCACCTCCTCCTCTGTGGGCCAATAACATACTTCATCCTCCGTGGGCTAATAACCCACCTCATCCTCCGTGGGCCAATAACCCACTTCATCCTCCGTGGGCTAATATCCCACCTCATCCTCCGTGGGCCAATAACCCACTTCATCCTCCGTGGGCTAATAACCCACCTCATCCTCTGTGTGCCAATAACATACTTCATCCTCCGTGGGCTAATAACCCACCTCATCCTCCGTGGGCCAATAACCCACTTCATCCTCCGTGGGCTAATAACCCACCTCATCCTCTGTGTGCCAATAACATACTTCATCCTCCGTGGGCTAATAACCCGCCTCATCCTCTGTGGGCTAATAACCCACTTCATCCTCTGTGGGCCAATAACCCACCTCATCCTCCGTGGGCCAATAACCCACCTCATCCTCTGTGGGCCAATAACCCACCTCATCCTCCGTGGGCCAATAACCCACCTCATCCTCTGTGGGCCAATAACATACTTCATCCTCCGTGGGCCAATAACCCACCTCATCCTCTGTGGGCCAATAACATACTTCATCCTCCGTGGGCCAATAACCCACCTCATCCTCTGTGGGCCAATAACATACTTCATCCTCCGTGGGCCAATAACCCACCTCATCCTCTGTGGGCCAATAACATACTTCATCCTCTGTGGGCCAATAACCCACCTCATCCTCCATGGGCCAATAACACACCTGATCCTCCGTGGGCCAATTACCCGCCTCATCCTCCGTGGGCCAATAACCCACCTCATCCTCCGTGGGCCAATAACCCGCCTCATCCTCCGTGGGCCAATAACCCGCCTCATCCTCCGTGGGCCAATAACCCATTAACACTAACTGTGAAAGCACACACTCGAGTGCCTTTGGTGGTGGGACTGTAACCCATATGATTCGATAATGACGAACAGTTTCACCATGTCCAGAGGACACGGCCTGAGCTTGAAGGGGGATAAATTCAAAACCAATCTGTGGAAACAATATTTCAGTGAGCGAGTGGTCAATCTATGGAACAGACTCCCACAGAGACGGTGGAAGTAGGTGGTGTCAAATGCAAATTAGATAGATTTCTTCCAGAAAATATCATTTTAGGAGAGATTATATGAGTAATTTCAGACATGACGTGGTAAGTGTAGCATGCTTGTGAGGACTTTGGACCTATGGTTGCCAGAGCTCTCCACCACTGGGGACTTTCCTCGCCTCATGTCTGGGTCTGTTGTAGACTAATTGACAGATTGATCGCCATAATTAGTCAACAACTCCGTTATCATTGTATCGTAAGACAACCGGGATGGTAGAAGGTGAACTAGATGGACCTTGGTCTTTTATGACTAGCGGTTCCTATCCTATGTTCCAATGCCATCAGAGAGGAGGAGAGAAATTGGAAAAGATTGCAACTCACTGATCAATGAGGTAAGATGTAAATCGGCTCATTCAAAGGATAAATTGAATTAGGTGATTGTCAATTCAGAATGAAAAATTAGATGGCGCTGACATTTTAACATAAAGGACTCAGTTATAACACAATGTTGTTCGCAATGAATGGAGGGTTGCTTCCCTGATCTCGTCAGCTTTTCACTGATGTCTCACCTGCAGTGCAGCAAACGCTTTGAAGAGGGCGGGGGCTGGAGGACATCTGCGAGCATCCACTAATATGGTCAGTCCAAGCTCGCGCACTTCCTTCCTGCAATGAAGAGACTGCGCAATTAAAAAATGTTAAGAAAGAAAAGAAAGACTTGCATTTATATGGCACCTTTCATGACCTCAGGATATCCCAAAATACTTTACAGGCAATGAAGTACTTTCGAGGTGTAGTCACTGTTGTAATGTAGGAAATGTGGCAGCTAATTTGCGCACAGCAAGGTCTTACAAGTAGCAATGTGAAAATCTGCTTCAGCAATGTTGGTTGAGGGATAAATATTGGCCAGGACACTGGGGAGAACTCCCCTGCTATTCTTCAAAATAGTGCCATGGGATCTTTAACGGCCAAGTAAAAGGGCAGACAGGGCCTCGATTTAACATCTCATCAAAAAGAAGGCACCTCTGACAGTGCAGCACTCCCTCAGTAATGTACTGAAGTGTCAGCCTAGATTTTGTGCTCAAGTTTCTGGACTGGGGCTTAGAACCCACGACCTTCTGACAGTCAGAGGCGAGAGTGCTACCCACTGAGCCGAAGCTGCTACTAATACTGATAAGCCCTGTTTAAATTCAGTTAATTTCAGATTTCGATCTGTACTCTGATTTAATTTTTCCCAAACCGTGTTGGTGTACTCATTACTGGACATTGGTGTCACGTGTGATCTTTGTCATTTCGTTTCTGTGTCCCACTGGTCGCCTTGTCGCTACAAAGTTGAAGCACTGCACCCCACCCATCTTTGAGATATGATTAAGAACTCTTTCCCCCCACCACCGCCCTCCCGCCCTTCAGAGAGTGAGTTTGCCTGGATTTTCTGGGAGAAAAAGCCCCAGGTTAGGATTCCAACTTACATTAGGGGTAATTTTTAATTGTATCCGCAGGCAAAATAAAAAACAGGCGATAGCGATTCGGGAGCCCGTTTTACACCATCCCCGATTTTCCTTTCCGTCGACTTTCAACTGGACGGGTTGTACAACGGGCAGCCCGTTCACTATCACCTGTTTCCCACCCACGGAACTAATCAGGTGACTGGGGAAGAAGGGAAAATAAACCCGAGAGGAAAGCACTAGGCCGGGAATTTCCTCCGAGCTGAACTGCCGTAACTTCACCGGAACAGCAGGATATCTGAGTGATGCCGTTTCAGTGTAGGGAAGGATGACTAATAAAGCCAGTGCCTGCAGCAAAACCTTCAAAAACGGAAGAACCTTGTTGTTTATTCTCTGCCTCTTGTAAAGGTCAGAACTGTGATGACAACCCATGGAAACCAAACAAAGGTCAGAGCAGAACTTCCTGCACATTTTGAACCAAGCTCTGCTGTGCTTTGATACGCAGGGCTTTTTTTTCCTGTGATGCAGGCTCTTGATCTACTGTTGTTAAATAGGCAGTAAAATTGATTGATATCACCTTAAAATATATTAACACCGTCCATTCCAGCAATATCACCCAGCAATCTTTCAAAAGCTGCATAATCAAATTCCATTCTTATTGCATTCGATCCTGGAATTTGACCAGTGCCTTTGGGATCAAATTCTGTGCTTTTATCCGTTTATTATTAGGGCTTTAGGTTAGGATAACTGAAGATGTCAAATTCTATTTTTCTTGCATGGGATTACAGGATTTATTTTTGTATTTGTTCTTGGGATGAGGACAATGTCGATAAGGCAGACATTTGTTGGCCTTCCCTCGTTGCCCCGAGGACATTAAGGCTCTGATTTTAACAGGGAACGGGAATCGGGCGGGTGGGGTGAACTCCAATCTCCCCCCAGACCTCGGCAGGGGTGTCGGGAGGGTCCCCCAATCGTGGGTCCCCCATTCTTGCTCCTCCTGGCCCCACAAGCCCCAACTCCTCTACCCTCTGTCTTTACCTGGCGGGAAAGTCACCACGGCCTTCCCGCTCAGGCCAACAGTTAAAATTGCAATCGGGGCCCAATGACATCATCAGACCCCTATCTGCATATTTGTAGAAGGACCCCGCTGGCTTCAGGCGGGCATCCTTGCCGCCTGCTCAGAATAGCAGGTTAAAATAGAAGACAGTGGGAATGATGCGATGTGTCGGAGGGCAAGTCTCCCTGCCAAGTTTAGCTGTCCGTCCACCTATCCGGTTTTCTGCCCCTTAAGAGCCAACCATGATTCATCATGAGGTTCATTGCTTTCAATGGGAATTTTGGATGCATTCTGTTGGATTCAAGTTTCAAGGAATTATAGTCTTAGGGGAAATACTATGGGTCAATTCAGTTCATTATTATGTTTTCTTTAAAGGCCCGATAATATGACATTTTTTCCCTCCCCTGCTCTCGTACAGGCCCATTTACTGAGAGCCTGTGCCAGCTTCCTCCCAGTTCCTTTCCCAAGGAGCCATACTTCACGTGTCAACCTCAGGACGTCCCAAAGTACTTTGCAGCCAATTAAGTACTTGTTGAAGTGTAGACATTGTTGTAACGTAGGGCACACAGCAGCCAATTTGCACACAGCAAGATCCCACAAACAGAAATGAGATAAATGACCAGTTAATCTGTTTTTTTAATGATGTTGGTTGAGGGATAAATATTGGCCAGGACACTGGGAGAACTCCCCTGCTCTTCTTCGAAAATTGCCATGGGATCTTTTACATCCACCTGAGAGGACACATGGGGCCTCGGTTTAACATCTCACCTGAAAGACAGCACCTCCGACAGTGCAGCACCCCCTCAGAAGTGCACTGAAGTGTCAGCTTGGATTACATGCACACCAAGTAATGCAGATGATAAAGGAAAAGGGAATTGGAAAGAAATCTTTGTGCTGCATATACTTTTCCTTGTAGTCTGCACTAAAATATCTGACTGACTACACACATCCTGAACTGAGTGTGCCAAGTTTTGCAGGAAAATCCTACTTCTATGCCAGAAAATGTTTGCAAGGGCTGTTAAAAAAAAACACAAATACTTTTTTGTTTGAGAGCCTTTGCTGAGGGAACTGAATCGAAGATATCCATTTCTGTGTGGTTAATGGAAGCACATTTATTCTTTCTTCTTGCTTGTTGTTCTCGGGTTGTACTTTGTTGTTTTGTGTTAGCTCCTCGATCTCCAAATTGCTGAGGCTGGTTCCCTGGCAACAAAATGTCTAAATGGGTGAAATTCTAAGTGCAAAGAATACCCGCTTGTCAAAGTAAATCTGCATTACGTTTTTCTTCTCAGATTTACAATGTACATGTCAACCAGAGGTAGTTCTTTAAAATTCATTTTTCAGGATATGGGCTTTGCTGGTCAGACCGGCATTTATTGCCCATCCCTAGTTGCCCCTTGAGAAGGTGGTGGTGAGCCGCCTTCTTGAAATGTTGCAGTCCATGTGGTGAAGGTTCTCCCAAAGTGCTGTTAGGAAGGGAGTTCCAGGATTTTGACCCAACAATGATGAAGGAACGGCGATATATGTCCAAGTCGGGATGGTGTGTGAGTTGGAGGGGAACTTGGAGGTGGTGGCATTCCCATGCACCTGCTGCCCTTGTCCTTCTAGGTAGCGGAGGGTACTGTGTTCTGAAGGACAGGTAGTAAGCCTTCAGGCTGACTAGTTTATTGATTATTGTCTTCTATTGTAGAAACTAAACTTGAGTTTGTTGAATGCCTTTGTTCGCACTCCACAGCAGCAAAAACTCAAATAACTATCAAAACGTTTACTTTGATGCTTCTCAAGAGCCAAGGATTGTCAAGTCAAAGATTTGCTGTCCAATAAACTATTACTTGTTTTTTTCCCTCGATTTTCACACGTCTAATTTTTGTTTCATTTGCTACCTCCGTTTTCTGAAGCTGTGAAATGAATCCAAGTCACAGATGTTTTCTACAGGGACACATTGGAACAAGTCAATTAATGTCATTGGTTGATTGAGCCAGCACAGATGTATTTCTAATGTTCTGCTTGTCTAAACAAACCATTATTATTGTGGCTGTTGTTGTTAGGGACTTATTCTGGTGCAAGCATCGAACTTTGTCACTTTATGTTTCTGTGAATAAAACAAGTAACCTCTGGTGCACAGAGGTTCCTCCCCAATTTTGGTTCATCCATGCAGGTCAATGATGAGGTGATGAAGGGAAACAATCGAAGGAATCTTTCTCCCCTGCCCCAAATACTCCACAGTACACCTCCATACAAAGAGAGGGCAATGGAAACAAGAGGAAGAATGGAAGTACATCATCACCCGTTCCAGATGAGATCCCTGGCCAAGGTAGGCTGGTCCCTGTGAACCCTTACCCAGCTAACCCCCTGTGCCAACTACTGACAAAACAGCCTTGTCCTGAAGCCGATAACCTTACCATATCTGCATAACCAACTATGGTAACAGACTGCAATGATCAATGATTCCACGGTGATATACTCTTTGTGAATAGTGATTCCTGCTAGGAGCTTCCAATCACGGAATCGTCCTATTTATCCCTACAAATGTAGTGTACCAACATGTAAACCAGAATAAGATTCTGGGGGGGGCGTGGGGGGAGGAGGGTGCGAATTCTGACTTGTGTCAATGGCTTAGTTAGTAAACGTAACATGTGACTGCAGACCAGAAGGTCCAGGATCAATTCCCAATCTGTGCTGAATTAGCTGATCTCACCCAAGGTGGCTGTAGGGTAATACAATTGGTCGCAGGGCTCTTGGAATATCGGTGGGCACAATCTGCCTGGAATCACACTCCAGATCATTATCCAATGACCCCTATTGGTAAGTGCTTGTGTGTGGACATTAGGTAATGGCAGGAACAGATGATGACCCCCTCTGTTGAATAGCCCATCTACACTCTAGGCTTACAAATGACGAAAAGCATTTGAGTATGGTAGCGTCAGACCATACCCTAATATCACTCAATGCCTTCAGGAGAGGAGGAAGAAAGAAACGGGTAAAATAAGGAGTCTCAAGACTGGTTGGTGCAGTAGGTTAGTTTTACCAGCTGGGACCCCTGGGCACAGACTCCGTGGCCTCAATTTTAATTCCCCCCCCCCCCAACGGGTGGGAGAGGGTCCGCTGGGGGGGTGGGGTGGTAAAATATCAGGATTGGACAACCCGACCCCAAACCGACCCCAACCCAACCCCAACCCAACCTCCTTCTCCTGCCGTAAAATTTTAAAGAGCAGAAATCAGGCCGAGGACGAGGCTCCCGCAAAAAGCAGACGGGGGTCTAATTAACATATCAAAATCGTGGCCTGATGACATCACTGGCGCCATGACTTAAATTTCACAGTAAGCGAAGGGAAGGCTCGAGCTGTGGGATTCCCGACAGCTGATCCGAGGCAGGTACTGCCGGCTCACCAAGGTCAGTGGCTCTTTTAGCACTGCTTGTGGGCCAGGAAGAGCATGAGGGCTCCCCCCATACCCCTCGAGGAAACCCTCGGCCTCCCCCCCACCATCCCCATCTCCGGCCTCCCCCCCGCCTTCCCCATCTCCGGCCTCCCCCCCGCCTTCCCCATCTCCGGCCTCCCCCCGCCCTCCCCATCTCCGGCCTCCCCCCCGCCTTCCCCATCTCCGGCCTCCCCCCCGCCTTCCCCATCTCCGGCCTCCCCCCCGCCTTCCCCATCTCCGGCCTACCCCCACCATCCCCATCTCCGGCCTCCCCCCCGCCCTCCCGATCGCCGACCTCCCCCCGCCCACCCGATCGCCGACCTCCCCCCGCCCTCCCGATCTCCGACCTCCCCCCCGCCCTACCGATCGCCGACCTCCCCCCGCCCTCCCGATCGCCGACCTCCCCCCGCCCTCCCGATCTCCGACCTCCCCCCCCCGCCCTCCCGATCGGCGAACTCCCCCCCGCCCTCCCGATCTCCAACCTCCCCCCGCCCTCCCGATCTCCGACCTCCCCCCCGCCCTCCCGATCGCCGACCTCCCCCCGCCCTCCCGATCTCCGACCTCCCCCCCGCCCTCCCGATCGGCGAACTCCCCCCCGCCCTCCCGATCTCCAACCTCCCCCCGCCCTCCCGATCTCCGACCTCCCCGCCACCCTCCCGATCGCCGAACTCCCCCCGCCCTCCCGATCTCCGACCTCCCCCCCGCCCTCCCGATCGCTGACCTCCCCCCGCCCTCCCGATCTCCGACCTCCCACCGCCCTCCCGATCTCCGACCTCCCACCGCCCTCCCGATCTCCGACCTCCCCCCGCCCTCCCGATCTCCGACCTCCCCCCGCCCTCCCGATCGCTGACCTCCCCCCGCCCTTCCGATCTCCGACCTGCCCCCGCCCTCCCGATCTCCGACCTCCCCCCGCCCTCCCGATCGCTGACCTCCCCCCGCCCTCCCGATCTCCGACCTGCCCCCGCCCTCCCGATCTCCGACCTCCCCCCGCCCTCCCGATCGCTGACCTCCCCCCGCCCTCCCGATCTCCGACCTCCCCCCGCCCTCCCGATCTCCGACCTCCCCCCGCCCTCCCGATCTCCGACCTGCCCCCGCCCTCCCGATCTCCGACCTCCCCCCGCCCTCCCGATCGCTGACCTCCCCCCGCCCTTCCGATCTCCGACCTGCCCCCGCCCTCCCGATCTCCGACCTCCCCCCCGCCCTCCCGATCGCTGACCTCCCCCCGCCCTCCCGATCTCCGACCTCCCCCCGCCCTCCCGATCGCCCAACTCCCCCCGCCCTCCCGATCGCTGACCTCCCCCCGCCCTCCCGATCGCTGACCTCCCCCCGCCCTCCCGATCGCTGACCTCCCCCCGCCCTCCCGATCGCTGACCTCCCCCCGCCCTCCCGATCTCCGACCTCCCCCCGCCCTCCCGATCGCCGACCTCCTCCCTGCCCTCCCGATCGCTGACCTCCCCCCGCCCTCCCGATTGCCGACCTCCCCCCCCCGCCCTCCCGATCTCCGACCTCCCCCCGCCCTCCTGATCGCCGACCTCCTCCCTGCCCTCCCGATCGCTGACCTCTCTCTCTACCACCCCCCCCCCCGATTTCCAACCTCTCTCCCCCCCAACTCCCGATCGTCGACTTCTCTGCCCCCACTCCTGATTGCCGACCTCTCTCTCCCCAACTCCCGATCACCAATCTCTCTACCGCCCGATCACCGACCCCTTTCCCCCAGCTCTCCCGATCTCCAACATCTCCCTCCCAATCACCGTCCTCGCTCTCTACCCCCTGATCTCTGACCTCTCTCTCCCTCCGATCTGTGACCTCTCCCTCTCTCCCCCCCAGATTGCCGACCTTTCTCTCTCCCTCCCCGACTGCCAACATCTCACTCTCTCCCCCCACCCCCAATCGTCGGCCTCTCCCCACCCCTCACTCCCGATTGCCGACCTCTCTTTCTCCCCTCCCCGATTGCCGACCTCTCTTTCTCCCCTCCCCGATTGCCGACCTCTCTTTCTCCCCTCCCCGATTGCCGACCTCTCTTTCTCCCCTCCCCGATCGCCGACCTCTCTCCTCCCAACTCCCGATCTCCGACCTCTCTTTCTCCCCTCCCCGATCGCCGACCTCTCACCCCGCACTCCCAATCGCCGACCTCTCTCCTCCCAACTCCCGATCTCCGACCTCTCTCCTCCCAACTCCCGATCTCCGACCTCTCTTTCTCCCCTCCCTGATCGCCGAACTCTCTCCCCCCCAACTCCCGATCATTGACCTCTCTCCCCCCAACTCCCGATCTCCGACCTCTCTCCCCCACAACTCCCGATCATTGACCTCTCTCCCCCCAAACTCCCAATCGCCAACCTCTCTCCCCCCCAATTCTGATCTCCAACCTCTCTCCCCACCCCAATCGCCAACCTCTCTCCCCCCAGCTCTCCAGATCTCCGACCTCACTACCCTACCCTGATCACCAACCTCTCTCCACCCAGCTCTTCCGATCTCCGACCTCACTACCCTACCCTGATCACCAACCTCTCTCCACCCAGCTCTTCCGATCTCCGACCTCACTACCCCACCCCGATCACCAACCTCTCTCCCCCCAGCTCTCCCGATCTCCGACCTCACTACCCTACCCCGATCACCAACCTCTCTCCACCCAGCTCTTCCGATCTCCGACCTCACTACCCTACCCCGATCACCAACCTCTCTCCACCCAGCTCTTCCGATCTCCGACCTCACTACCCTACCCCGATCACCAACCTCTCTCCACCCAGCTCTTCCGATCTCCGACCTCACTACCCTACCCCGATCACCAACCTCTCTCCACCCAGCTCTTCCGATCTCCGACCTCACTACCCTACCCCGATCACCAACCTATCTCCCCCCAGCTCTCCCGATCTCCGACCTCACCACCCCACCCCGATCACCAACCTATCTCCCCCCAGCTCTTCCGATCTCCGACCTCACTACCCTACCCCGATCACCAACCTATCTCCCCCCAGCTCTTCCGATCTCCGACCTCACCACCCCACCCCGATCACCAACCTCTCTCCCCCCAGCTCTTCCGATCTCCGACCTCACCACCCCACCCCGATCACCAACCTCTCTCCCCCCAGCTCTTCCGATCTCCGACCTCACTACCCCACCCCGATCACCAACCTCTCTCCCCCCAGCTCTCCAGATCTCCGACCTCACTACCCTACCCCGATCACCAACCTCTCTCCCCCCAGCTCTTCCGATCTCCGACCTCACCACCCCACCCCGATCACCAACCTATCTCCCCCCAGCTCACCTGATCTCCGACCTCATTACCCTATCCCGATCGCCGATCTCTCTCCACCCAGCTCACCCGATCTCCGACCTCACCACCCCACCCCGATTGCCAACCTCTCTCACCCCTTCCCAATCTCGACCTCCCCCCCTCTCCCAATCGCTGACCTCCCCCCAGCCCTCCCGATCTGCGACCTCTCTCCCGGTTGCTGGCCTCTTTCCCCTCTCCCCTCCCGATCGGCACCTGGAGCTGATGCTTCCTTCCCAGTGCTGGCGACTGTCCCCACGTGTCCCCGGCTGTGGTGTTCCCTCCCGCTCACCGGCCAGGCTGTCCGTTTGGCCGGATGCCGGTCGGAAGGCGGAACTATAATATGTTAATGAGGTCCTGTCGTTAAGATCGGCGGGATCTCCGCATTCCCGGTCTTGCCGGGTTGTTCGGCCTCCCCGCCCCTTCCCTGGATCCCCATTAATATCCGGGCTCGTAAGCCCGTGTCTTAATCCACCTCTGGAACCTAATATGGGGAATGGAAATGCCACAAGAGTAAAGGAGGGACATATTTCAGGAGCACATTAAAGGGAGCTTCACTCTGGGTCTAATGGTGCCAGACTTGACTGGGAATACTTGAAGCTGCTATGGAATACCTGAAAGGCAAAAATTAACATCCATCAGCTGAGTGCAAAAATATCACCACAATTCTTAAGGAAATGTCGATAATTTGAACAGAGTGGACAGGATGGCCATAAGCATTTAATAGATGAAGTAGAATTAACCACTGACAGGGCAGAATCTCGCCAAAAGCACTCGGGTGGCATCAAGTCAATGAAAGTGGGCACCAATGGTTTCCATACCTGGGAATGGTGCAGTAGTACAGCAGTAGATGGGTCAGCTCTGTGCTGGGGCAGCTTTGGTTCACCCAGATTACGTTGTGTGTGCAGATCTGGATCACAGCTCGACCAGCTTTGTCTCTGCTCCCTATAGGGTAAATTACAAATAACGGAGACTGTGAATTCTTTCTTCCCCCTTCCATCTTTAGCAAAAAATTATTCCATTTCGGTTGTAAATGGGCACATGTAGACTTGCATTTAAAGCATAGAAAATGTCCCAGGGTGCGCTACAGGGAGTGGAGAAAAAAAAAGGAATGGATAATATAATGGACGATCAGCCATGCAGGGAGAGGGTAGGATGGGTGACCAATGCCTGGTTGAAATGATGGGACTTGAAAAGTTTTCAATGGTGGATTGAGAAGACAAGAGACAGATGGGAGGAATTTCTAGAGAGTAGGGTCAACGCTGATGAAGTCTCTGCCATCAATGGTGGGGCAAAGGGAGGGGAGAGATACTCAAAGGACCAGAGTTAGAGGACTGAAGGGTACAGGAGGAGGTTGGATGGGGTGAGGCCATAGCAGGATTTTAGGTTTATTGTCTTGGTGGACGAGCAACCAATGTAAGTCAACAAGGACATGTTCTGAACCAGGGATTTGTTGGAGGAATCAGACGGCTGCGTTTTGGACCAATTCGGGAAATACTAAAATTCTTAACACCGGGATTGTATATCGGTGACTACCTGTAGATCTATTGCTCAGCCTACTTCAGAAAAATCTGGGGTTGCAAAATTTTGCAGGGAGGCCTTTCTTTGCCCATCCTTGTCAAGGTGGTCGCCATGGCTCATTGGTAGCACTGTCACCTCTGAGGTAGAAGGTTGTGGGTTCAAGTCCCACTCCAGAGACATGAGCACGTAATCTAGGCTGACACTTCAGTGCAGTACTGAGGGAGTGCTGCACTGTCAAAGTTTCTGTCACTCGGATGAGATGTTAAACTGAGGCCCCGTCTGCCCTCTCAGGATGACATAAAAAATCCCACAGCACTATTTTGAAGAAGAGCAGGGGAGTTCTTCCTGGTGTCCTGGGCCAATATTTATCCATCAACCAATATCACAAACGGATTATCTGGTCATTTATCTCATTGCTGTTTGTGGGAGCTTGCTGTGCAAATTGGCTGCCGCGTTTCCTACATTACAACATTGGCTACTCTTCAAAAGTATTTAATTGGCTGTAAAGTGCTTTGGGATGTCCTGAAGTTGTGAAAGGCGCTATATAAATGTTTGTTTGTTCTACCTTTTCTCCCACAGCCCCTGACAGCATGTGGAATCCAGAAACATTGTGCGGAATGGATCACAATATTAGGTTGGTTGGCTATAGGTCTTACAAGGGTGTAAGACTTACTAAGGTGCTATGTAAATGCTCAGCATTATATCTTTAAAGGTGACCTACTTGTCTTCTACTGATATGTTGTTGAACAACCTCTCCCATTTATTTACTTTATTTGTTCCCTCCTTTCATCAAATTTAGCCCCTTTAAAGTTATGTACCTGGGCTTCTGGCCTTAGGTATTTCTGACCATGCAGATCATGTTAAACTTCATCATTGTGCGGTCACTGTGCCTATGGGCTGCTACGGCTTCCATTTCCTGTACATTTTATGGATCGTTAATGAACAGCAGATCAAGATCAGCACCTCCTCTCGTGATGCACTGGGTTAAGAACCTGTGATGCACTGCGACTACCAACTCTGACTCCAAACCACAAGTAGCCGGTCTCTCTAATTGAGCAAAGACAGTAGACTATTCAAATGTGCATCACAGGCAAACACAATCCTTATTCATCATCTAGGATCCAAACACCCGTTAGGGGGAGATGAGGAGAACATTTTTTTACGCAGCGAGTTGTTATGATCTGGAATGCACTGCCTGAAAGGGCGGTGGAAGCAGATTCAATAGTAACTTTCAAAAGGGAATTGGATAAATACATGAAAAGGAAAAAAAAAATTCAGGGCTATGGGGAAAGTGCAGGGGAATGGGACTAATTGGATAGCTCGTTCAAAGAGCCGGCACAGGCTCGATGGGCCGAATAGCCTCCTTCTGTGCTGTATGATTCTAGGTGCCTAAATAATCATCTGAAGTGGGAACCAAGGCCAATTTTTCCCCTTCCTGACTCAATCCACAGATCAAACCGCAGACCTTCCTGATCGGTACAACTCAGTGCCACACTAATGCTGCATTTGGACCTCAGCCATCGGGGAGCTTGCAACATATTTCTGAGTTAAGCAGTTTTTTTTTGTAATTTATCCTGAATGCTCAGCATTAAACCTTTTAAGGTGTCCCACTGATGTGTTGGACGGGAACTTAAATTAACAGATAATTTAGAGCAAACCACCAGAGCATTTGATTTTCGCTTTGCTCTTGTTTTTTCCCCTTTGAATCTTTTCCTTTCTGTAACACTCTGAAGCCATTTTCTGCTGGTGAGCATACCAACCTGGTAACTGGGCGACTCCCGACTGCAGCAAGTCCAGGTTGACCTCTGCGGCCGTAGCGGGGGGGTTGCTGCAGGCTTGGGTAGCGCGCTGGGCCTGCAGTGCAGTTTGAGGGCAAGGTGTTGAAGGAGGAATCTCTGCGGCTTCCAACGCCTGGCTTAGAACTGCTTGGCAGCTGCCCCTCCTCTGCATCTCAATCGCACAGCTCTGGGAGGAACCTGCTAAAAAAGCAAATCGGTTCCCATTAATTAATGTCACTATATTCTTGAGGAGCTCCAGCAATGAATGACTGTACCAAAATAAAGCACGAGTAATTTGCAGAACGATTCTTCCTGGTATTTTGTGTGAAACTGAAATTATACAACATGTAACGCTGATAAGCCACTGGGCATAGTGCCAGAGATGTGAAGGTTCTCATCTTTTCTACTTGGGATCTCTGCTCGTCCTGCCCACGCTCGTGACCCTTGGCAACATAACATATCTGAAAAATATTTTCGAAGGCGATGAGAGATTTAAAAAAAAACTGTTTTGTAAGATTCAAGTGAAATATAAATGCTGTTCCTAATAATTATCACGTGTAGTAAAAATAATTGTTTGGCCTTTGATATTTAACCCTGTGGTGGATTCCTTCAGAGACTCGATGCCCTGATGTAACTAGGGTCAGTAATGCTTACAATGCCATTTCTTCAATCATTCTAGAAGCATCTATTCTGATTTTGAGCTCATCCAAAACTTTGCTGCCCGTATCCTAACTCGCACCATTGACTCCAAGTCCGGCAACGCCTATATTTAAAAATTCTCATCCTTGTTTTCAAATCCTTCCACGCCTATCTCTGTAACCTCCTCCAGCCCTCCGGGATCTCTGCGCTCCTCCAACTCTGGCCTCTTGCACGTCCCCGATTTTCATCGGTCCACCATTGGCGGCCGTGCCTTCAGCTGCCTAGGCCCTAAGCTCTGGAATCCCCTCCCTAAACCTCTCCGCCTCTCTACATCTCTCTCCTCCTTTAAGACGCTCCTTAAAATCTACCTCTTTGACCAAGCTTTTGGTCACCTGTCCTAATATTTCCTTACGTGGCTCGGTGTCAAATTTTGTTTGATAACGCTCCTGTGAAGCGTCTTGGGATGTTTTACTATGTTAAAGGCGCTATATAAATGAAAGTTGTTGTTGTTGCTAACGTACTTGTAGACAATAATGTCATTCTATGTGTTGGGTTATACAATACTTTCAAGATGCACAGAATAGTGCAGGAAAGGATAGCATTGTCTGGTGGGGACTCATTAAACTGAGGCACTCATGTTTACATTGACCCTTGGAAGTGAGACTGGATTCAGTACAAGCTGAGACCTGACCTCCATTGGGCAATCCCAGTTTCCTGACTATATGCCAAGTCAACATTGGTTTAAAGTGGATCCACTTCACAGGTAGATATCACGCCAGAACTAATTCTAATGTTCACCAATGTAAACGCCGGTCTATTAAATCACATACAATGTTCTCCAACACTCAAACTGACCCCCTTCATGGGGAGGCAGCACTTCTTGTTGTAAATGACTATTCACTTGGCAATCTCCTACACATCTTCTGGTTTACATTTACCGCTAACTCACCAGTTAGGATTCCATGATTGCTACCGACCACCAAGTATGTTTGGAAATTATGGTTAAACCACATTTACCCAGAAGGTCCTGGGTTTAATTACTGGTCTGTGCTCAATTCGCTGATCTCAAGCAGAGCAGCGGTTCAATGCTATCATTTGGTTTCAGCTCCAGTAGGCTCGGGAAGGGAAGTATATCCTGATTATTACACATTGGCTTCTGTTGGAAAGTGCTTGTGTGGTGACATTGGTCGAAGACAGGATCAGGCTCAGATGATGTAAGGAAGAAAGAAGGAACTTGCATTAATAAAACACCTTTCACGCCCTCAGGACATTCCAAAGCGCTTCGCAGCCAAAGAATTACTTTTGAAGTGTTGTCACTGTAGCTGCAAAGGCAAACGTAGCTGCCCCGCAGCAATGAGATAATGACCAGATAATTTGTTTTTCTGGTGGTGTTGGTTGAGGGATAAATATTGTCCAGGACACCAGGGAGAACTCCCCTGCTCTTCTTCAAAAAGTGCTGTGGGATCTTTCACGTCCACCTGAGAGGGCAGACGGGGCCTCGGTTGAATCTCTCCGAATGACGACACCTCAGTATTGCACTGGAGTAATGCTTTCTGACACCGTCGGGCCATGACTTCTGCATCTTTAAGTAGGCCCCTGCCTGGCTGAGGAAGGCTGCCCTTCCGACTCTGCCCGAAGTTGAAGTGGTGTGGGGCGGGAACGCATCGGGAACGCGGTGCAAACCCTGCCCGCGTCCCCCCCACCCCCACCCAGCTCACCCATTCTGCACATAAGTCTAGACAGCGAGGTCCGGCGAGCTCTTTGACTTGCAGGGGCATCGCAGCATGATATCCACTTTCCCCCCCAGCAATCCCTCGATAGCAAGCAACAGTGGAACCTGAGCTGATTTCTCCCTCCTTATCCTGGGAATGATGAAACTAATCATAGCGCTGCTCATTCTTCCCCACATTGAGCTCGGTCAGCCTTGATCTGATTGAATAGCAAAACAGATTCGAGGGGCTGGATGACCCCCGTCTGTTCCTATGTTCCTAGTACTGCTGTCCCAGCTGAGATCAGCTAAGTTAAGGCAGATCAGATGAATTTGGGATCTTCTTGGTCTCTTCAGCTCAGTTACACAGTGGGCAGTGCGCTTAGCAACTAAGACAATGGAGGAAGCTGGAAACATGCATTTATCTCTATTGTAAACACAGGGAGAGCTCAGAGTCTTCGATACATGTTTGCTTGTGGCATTTATGATGCCAGATAGTAACAGATTGTTAGAAAAATTATCTCACAATGGGCTATAGTTAATCCTACTGTGGTTATGGTGCTGGACGGGCAACCCAGCTGTCATGAGGTCAGATCCCAAATTGTGAAATTGAATTCAATAATTCTGGTTATCGGTGGGCTGGCACTAGAGACAAAAAGTGGCCAAGAAAGTTGCTGGATTGTCAAAAAGACCCAACTGGTTCACTAATGTCCTTCAGGGAATGGAATCTCTCACCCTTGCCGGGTTTGGCCTATATGTGACGAGTCTCACACTGCAGTACTGACTCTCAGTGCCCTCGGGGCAGCTGGGGATGGGCAATAAATGTGGCCTTGCCAGTGTCGCTTGCGAAGACCAAATAAAAGAAAAGATTCCCTAACATTATCAAGAAGGTAGATGTCAGTATGAAAAAGGCAACAGCACTTTGCAGAAGAAAACATTCCCCCGTGCTACCCTGACCTTCATAATTACATCAAAAGCGTTGAGCAGAGTCGATTGGACAGGGTCAAAGGTTAATGTGGGCCAACCATTGTTTCCTTATAATGAGACATTTCTCTCGAGTTTTGCAGATAAAAGGTCTGGACCCTTTTACACACATCAGCTATTTAACTGACATCCACAGATCTTTGCAGCAATTTAAGGCTTGTTTTCTCCTCAGAGTGACAACAGATTGAAGTGATTCTGACAGGTGGAACCTCCAATGCTAAGCTTATTCAGGAGAGGCAGCAGAGGATGTATATGTCAGCACGGTTAGGCTGCCTGTGAGATAGCGCATTGTTCTGTTTTTTTTTTCCATCTGACAACTTTCTCCCCTTCCTCTCTTGGAACTGTTGACTCCTCGTTGGGTACAGTTGTACGAGTGTCAGTTACTCTCAGGTATCTGGCCTAAGTGGCCATTATTTATGTGTGAGCCTAGACGGCAGGCTAGTTGACCATGGGGGTCCTTAACCATTTCCTCACCCAACACATACGCATGCGCACTTTCCATCAGAGATCGCTGGACTGGGATCAGAAGCAAAAACCTCAGCTGATGTTTCTCCTCCCTAATCCAGACTACGGCCTTGGCTCAGTGGCAATATTCTAACCTCTGAGTCAGAAGGTCACAGGTTTGAGCCCCACTCCAGACAGCCCTGGCGAGCAGAAACGAGAGTTCTAGTCTCTGAATACTGGGTTGACATCCTATGGGGTACCCGTGTCCGATGGGAGTGGAGTGGCGACTCCCCATCACATCTAGCTAATCAACCCTGCCTGACGGCCCCCCCCCCCCAACCAACTGGTCAGGCTAATGACCTGTGAACATTAAAAGGGGTCTTCATTACAGAAACACTACCCAGAGCACCAATTGTTTGATGTTAATCAATGGAAGAAATATGTTGCCTCATGTTCTGTTACTAGTTTTTGCTATTTGACCATGGAAGGGATACCACAGCTGGGATACTGTCCTCAAACATTGCCCGTACATGTTCATTTTCTAGCAAAGATCACCGCACCGTGATCAGGAGCGGGAAACCTGGGCCACTGTTTTATCTCTCTCCTTATCTCAGGGATGAAGAGGCCAATTTTGCATCCAACTCCCCCCACCCCTTCCCCCTATGTGACTCTGACTGGAATCAGGTAATTCAACATGAGCCAATATAATCAACAGCACAGTGGGTGTGGCAATGATCCACTAAACAACGGGGGGAGTTTAAAAGAAAGATTTATACCATTATTTTTAGGCTATGAAGAAAGAAGCACCTTCTGTCCCCCCACATCTGGACATTACTGAGCCAAAACCTAATGTGTAAACAATCCCCGAATTTCCTTGGAGCGGCTCTTATTCCGCGGCACTTCAGACTCCAGTGAAATTCCATGTCTCCGAGTGTCATACACCCTTACTGACATTTTAAGACTTGATAGCGATTTAAATTTGCAAACATCAGATGGCTGATCTGAATTTCAGTCTTTACCTGGAGTAGTGGGGCTGCTTGCAGCGTTGACCAAACACACATCAGAATCCGACTTCTCCGGTTCCACTGCATGTCCATTTAATACTTTTTTTGGATTTCTTGCGGAATCGCCAGAAGAGAATCTTGTCCTTAGCCCTTTACCCTGTAAGTTCTTGTAGGCCATATCCAAGGACTTGGACCTCCTGCGACAGGTTCTGTTGTCAGTGACGGAAGAACATTCTTGCAATGTCACAGGCCCAATTGGGTCAGGGCAGTGCTGGCTGCTTCTGGCATCTTCATTGCCCCCTTTAGTTTGGGGCCTGTCACTGCGCAGGTCATGCTTACGGTTCTGCTTGTCACCAGTTCTGTTATTGCATGTCCTTAAGTTTCCATTAGTGGTCACTTCAGTTTTATGCTCCATGGTTTCCTCGGTTATACACTCCTCAGAACTGAAGCCCAGTTGCATTGGGTTCTGCAAAGCCTCCATGTACGATTTTCGGAAAAGGCGCCTTGTTTCAAGATACATGGAATCCCGTTGCTGCTTCCTCCGTTGGCATGGACTACTTAAGTCTGTGGCAAAGGTTAAAACCTTTGTACTAATCCTGCCCTCCGGGATAGGAACCGCCAGAACTTCACCTTTAACCGTCGGGGTCTCGGCAGAAAAATGACTCGGTTGAACTAAAGTTGGTAAAGGCGATACTTCAGTGCTATTAGATTTCTTGGGCAACAATGAGCAATCTCCTCCACTAGATCCCTTGGAAGGCTCCTGTTTGATATCACGTTCCAAAGACTGAACGCTCCCTGGTAAATGAGTCCCACAGTTCATTTTATCTTCCAAGCCTGCTGATTTCTCAGGTGAAACTGTTTTATCGCCAGATGTGCAATGGTCTGGCGAGTTGTTGCTTTCTGTCATTTGAGGCATCTTTTCTGTGATGACGCTGGTGTCTATCAACTGGTCATGGTGAACTGAACTGGAGTAGAAATGGGTCGGTATGGTTTTCGGCCTGTTGACAAACGCAGGGTTAATTACGTTCTTCCAATGTACTCTCAGAACAGCCGTGCCACTTGTTAGAAGACAGCTGTGCAGGGAACAGTTCCTCTCACGGTTCACGTTTTCTAGAAATTCCATGGTGAAGACATTCGCGTAGACACACTCGGGGACAAGAACCTCTTCTATGGTCTGTCCGTTCCTGGAAAGACATTTTAGCACCAATTTTGCGGACTGATTCCCCTGTGGCACAATCTGGATGTAAAAATCTCCAAGCTTGAGAGGGACCCTGTGGAGAGATGCTAACTGCACCACCACCTTCTCATGGACACACAACGGCCAGCCTTCATGACGGAAGATGAGCCCTGCGTACTTGGCCTACAAGTAAAAGAAAGACAATGTTAACACATCAACATAACTTCTCTCAAGGAGCGAGATACTTGGCTTAGTTTTCCCTTTTCTAGCCCAGGAACACCAAGGCCAAATGTTGGACACATATGCACCCCCCATCCCTCCCTTCACCCCACCATTGGCGGCCGTGCCTTAAGCTGCCTAGGCCCTATGCTCTGGAATTCCCTCCCTAAACCTCTTTGTCTCTCTCTCCTCCTTTAAGATGTTCCGGAAAACCTACCACTTTGACAAAGCTTTAAGTCACCGTTCCTAATATTTCCTTCTTTGGCTCAGTGCCCATTGGCACCTTGCATTTATATAGCGCCTTGGGATTTTTTTTTACCTTAAGGGCGCTATATAAATGCAAGTTGTTGTTTGTTGCTGATGCTAACTCATCACAGACTGCGGCTAATGTTAATCATTTATTAACACACTTAGATTAGCCAAGTAATAAGGACCAACCAATTAAAAAAAAATACATCAGAGGCAAAATACTGCGGATGCTGGAAATCTGAAATAAAAACAGAAAATGCTGGAAGCTCAGTTCTGCCGAAAGGTCATCGACCTGAAACATTAACTCTGTTTCTTTCTCCACAGATGCTGCCTGATCTGCTGAGTATTTCCAGCATTTTCTGTTTTTGTTATAAAAGAAATACATATTGGTTATATGAAAGAACACCAGTGCTTGGTTTTCATTGGTGTACTTCATCTGGTCTCTAATGAGCTTGCCATGAAGTTATTTGTCAATCTATTGATTAGCTTAACAACCAGCTTCCCTGATTCCCAACACCACACAAACACAAGCAGACATTTTCTTGGTCAAGAGATTGCAACGTCAGGTTCCCTCCAATGGCTTGCTGGGTCAATGCATTCAACCAAAGTGGAACTGAGCCATCACAGATCAAGGAAAATCACAGTTCAATCCCTGATCTATGCTCAGAAAGATAATGGAATCCTTACGCAAAGGTGTAATAAAAAATCATCTAGAAACCAAAAATATAATAAAGAATAGTCAGCACGGACTTCAAAAGGAAAGGTCATGCGACCAACCTTATTGAATTCTTTGTAGAAGTAACGAAAAGGGTAATGTAGTTGATGTAATATATTTGGATTTTCAAAAGGCTTTCAGTAAGGTACCTCATAGTAGACTCATGACTAATGTCAAAGCATGTGGAGTCAGGGGACAAGTAGCAGAATGGAAAGTAAGTTGGCTACAAAACAGAAAACAGAGAGAGGGGGTTAAAGGCAGTTACCCAGACTGGCAAAAGGTGGGAAATGGTGTTCCACAGGGATCGGTGCTGGGACCACTGTTGTTCACAATTTACATAAACAAATTGAGAAGCAGGGAAGTTATGTTAAACTTATACAGAACCTCGGTTAGGCCACACTCAGAGTACTGTGCACAGTTCTGGTCTCCATATTATAAAAGGATATAAAGGCACTAGAGGAGGTGCAAAGAGGATTTACAAGGATGATACCAGAACCTAGAGGTTATACCTATCAGGAAAGATTGAACAGGCTGGGGCTCTTTTCTCTAGAAAAGAGAAGACTGAGGGATGACCTGATAGAGGTCTTTAAGATTATGAAAAGGTTTGACAGGGTAGGCGTGTAGAAGATGATTCCACTTGCGGGGAAGACCAGAACTAGGGGCCGCAAATATAAGATAGTCACTAATAAATCCAATAAAGAATTCAGGAGAAACTTCTTTATCCAGAGAGTGGTTAGAATGTGGAACTCGCTATCACAAGGAATAGCTGAGGTGAATAGCATAGATGCATTTTATTGGAAGCTAGATAAACACATGAGGCAGAAAGGAATAGAAGGCTATGCAGATGAACTGAGCATAAACTCCGGCATGGACCTGTTGGGCCAAATGGCCTGTTTCTGTGCTGTACATTCTATGTAATTCTATGTAGTTACGTAATCTGGGCCAGGGTAGCAGTGGGCCGGCTGCAATTGGCCTTAGCACCCCTCGATCAAGGAGGAGAAAATCAGCCAAGATTCCACTCCCAATTGTCTGCTTTGACTCAGTGATGGCACTCTCACCTCTGGTTCAGAACGCTGTGGGTTTTAGTCCTACTCCGTTTCCAACATTACAATAGTGACTACACTTCAAAAAGTACTTTCAGTGGTGGTAAAGCACTATGGGAAGTCCTGAAGTTGTGAAAAGCACTATATAAATGCAAGTCTTTCTTTTTACAGCCAATTAAATACTTTTGAAGTGTAATCCATGTTATAATGTAGGGAAATGTGGCAGCCAATTTGCGCACAGTAAGATCCCACAAACAGCAATGTGATGAATCACCAGTGATGTTGGTAGAGGACATGGGGAGAATTCCCCTGCTCTTCTTTGAATAGTGTCATGGGATCTTTTACGTCCACCTGAGAGGGCAGACGGGGCCTCGGTTTAACATCTCATTCGAAAGACGGCACCTCCGCCAGTGCAGCTCTCCCTCAGTACTGCACTAAAGTGTCAGCCTAGGTTATGTGCTCAAATCTCTGGAGTTGGACTTAAACCCACAACCTTCTGACTCAGAGGCGGGAGTGCTCCCACTGAGTCGTGCTGACACCGTAAAATTCAATTTCACCGCATTTCTGGATGTGCTGATTTCTGAAATCCTGACAGCAACTCTACAGAATTTATTGGCAATTTGTTTTTTGGACTCTAACACAACACTGGAGTTTATTCCACCTGGAATTAGCTGCTGTCATGTAGATATTGGGGAGGAGATGGCCCGGTCAGAAGCACATTTGAGAAGTTGACAGCATTTTTAAGCAGCTATATTTCACCTAACAAGTTGCAGCCCCATTAAGAATCCATCCTCCCTTTGACAACCTACTTCCTTGTTTTCTGAAATAACAAACTTACCAGGAGGGAAATGTGTGATCCTGATTTTTTATCCGGTAAACTCTATGGTCTCCAGTCATGGAAACAGAAGACCCAAACGGGTTCTTTTCCCAGCTGTATGTCCACCGTTAGGAAATGTTTAGCAAATGGACAGACTCCTCTGAGACTACCTGAGGTGATTAAGGGTTCACGTGAAACTAAGCCAACCACAACTGGGTTAAAACAACCTGTCAAACTCCAGGATTTTCAACTGATTTTCAAACTCACAAAAGCCTAGTGTGGAACAATGAAGTGTTCCAGTCCAGTGACTATGGCACGAAGAAAGGAGGGAATAAAAAAAGGCAGGAGTTGGAATGCTGAATCACTCGCTGACAGCTTTCATTGTGGGGGTGGTCGTCTGAGCTTTCTGCCCCGTGAAGCAGATAGAAATGGACCTTCTCAGCACCAAACGGAAGCTTTATTTTCACTCAGACATTAAACACTGCATTGTTTACAATTTTCATCAAAGCAGAGGTTCTGCTCTTGGATTGCCCTCTACTTTTTCTTGCTGCATCATTTACTTTACATGCCGGGCTGCTGCCAGTGATGAGACTGTCATGTAAAGAGGCCGTTAGGTGGAATGTAACCATTGTTCATCTGTCATGTCTGTTTTCACATCAGTTAATGTTTATCACTGAAAGGATTCTGATTATCATACGTGTGGCTAAGATTTTATTACAGCTGTGTCTTAATGCAATGATGTTTGGGATTAATGCTACTCAACAGTGTCAGAATAAAACCTTTAGCATCGATTAATGAAAAGCTAGTTGTTCTTGGTGCTGTGCATCAAGTATCAGACAACAACAACAACTTGCATTTACATAATGCCTTTAATGTGGTGAAATATCCTAAGGCTCTTCACAGGAGCATTATCAAACAAAATTTGACACCAAGCCACATAAAGAGATGCTAGGACAGGAAGAGGTAGGTTTTAAGGAGCATCTTAAAGGAGTAGAGAGTGGTCGAAAGTCTGAGAGGATTATGGAGGGAATTCCAGAGCTTAGGGCCGAGGCAGCTGAAGACATGGCCACCAATGGGGGAGCGATTAAAATTGAGTATGCGCAAGAGGCCAGAATTGGAGGAATGCAGAGATCCGGGGAGTGTTGTAGGGATGGAAGAGGTTACAAAGATAGAGAGGGGTGAGGCCATTGAGGGATTTGAACACAAGGATGAAAATTTTAAAATCGAGGCATTGCCGGATCGGGAGACAATTTGGGTAGGGTTAGGGTTAGGGTTAGGGTTAGCAAGCACAGGGGTGATGGGTGAATGGGACTTGGTCCACGTTAGGATACAGGCAGCAGGGTTTTGGATGAATTCAAGTTTACGGTGGAAGGTGGGAGGCCGGCCAGGAGAGCATTGGAATATGTTATATTAGCACAACACAGCAGCCAATTTCACCAGTGAACTTAACAGCAGCTCAGAAAGAAAGAACTTGCATTTATATAGCACCTTGCACAGCCTCAAGCACTGCACAACCAATGAAGTAACTTTCTGAAGTGTAGTCACTGTTGCACTATAGGAAACGCAGCAGACAATTTGCGAACAGTAAGGTCCCACAGAAAGCAATGAGATAATGAACAGGTAATCTGTTTTAGTGATGTAGGTTGAGGGATAAATATTGGCCAGGACACAAAATAGTGCTATGGAATCTTTTACGTCCACCTGAGAGGGCAGACAGGGCCTCGGTTTAACATCTCCTCGAAAAGACGGCACCTCTGACAGTGCAATATTCCTTCAGCACTGTACTGGGTTGTCAGCCTAGATTTTGTGTTCAAGTCTTTGGAGTTGGGTTTAATTCAGATGCGAGAGTGCTACCACTGAGTCACAGTTTTGAGGAAAGTTGTGAAGAAGTGGAGAAGATGTAACGAGGGGGAGTGGTTTAGGGAGGGAGTTCCAGAGACCCTCTGTCAGCATGCATGGAGGGGGGAGAAGATGCAAATTAGTTAAGAGTGGGGAGTGTGAGCTGGGTAATAGGGCTCGAGGATGAGGACAATCGGCGGGTTGGGGGATGGGGGGATGGTGGAGATCAGCGAGAACAAGCGTGATGGGAAAACGGGATATGGTGCAGGATGGGATGAGGGGAGGGCAGGGTTTTGGAGGATTTGGGCTAGGATGTAGCTCAGGCAGTTGGCGAGGAGCGCAAGGGCTAAGTTAAACCTGGGAGGTATCCAGCAACCCTGCTGTGTGTGGGCATTAAGCGAGGCGAGGATGAGACTCAGATATGATACCCCATGTCAACACTCACCATCACTGCTGACAGGGGGAACAATGGCCTTTTGAGTCAGGTGAGCCGTGCATCCATGAAACCAAACCCCAACGAAGAACTTCAGGAGAGGAGGAGAGAAAATTCATGAGGAAGAATGAAAAATCATGGCCAGTGTGTTTCATCCAGATGTTGTGAGTGTGGCAAAACCCATAAAGTCAGCAAATGGTGGGCAAGTAACTGCCATAAAGCCACACACAAAAATAAAATGAGAAACAAACAGATGAAGCAGCATCATATCCTTCGTCAAATCCAAATAATCTATGGTAAGCTCCTCACCATCCTCTTCATTACTGCCTCCAGAAGAAGAGTTCTTAGAGGACACTTTCACTGCAAACCTTCGCATAAGCTGCCACAGTTTGTTGTGTGTGTGTGTGTGTGTGTGTGTGTGTGTGGCGGTTAGCAGATGCCATAGCAGATATGGTCAACGTATATCGACAAACGATAATGACCTTGACTCCCAATGGACCAGGTCGAGACTGATTCCATGTGGATAGGTGACCAGAGACACGGACCATGTGCATAAGTTTGCACTTGTGCAATTATTCTGAAGTTGTGTCCGCTGTACCTTCTCCAGTGGCTGAGATGGGATGTAAAGACCAGCGAGTGAGGAGCATCTCAAGCCTGTCTGAGATGTCAACCCTCCAGCGACCACTGACTCTGATAGCAGTGATCTTATTTGACACCAAGGATGGTGCGACATTCTAATACTAAATGCAGCATAGCTTACAACTTCACCAAAACTAAAGTTTTGTGTTGTCTGCTTTAATTTACTCAATGAATCTCGGGGCTACTGGCAGCAGTAGCACTGCAAAATAACAGACAACATCCTCACTGTCCCAACTCTGGACTGCTGCACACTCCCCCTCCCTACTCTACGATTGGTGCCAGAACCCTCAGCCATCTTGCCCCATACTCCGGATTGCCTTCCTAAACCTCTTCATCTCACTACATCTCTTCCAACCTTCGAAAGGCTCCTTAAAACCACCTCTTCAAAAGTGCCTTTGGACCTCTCCCTTTATTTCCCTCCTACTCCCACTTACATCTAGCCTTGGAAGCTTTTGCTATGTTAAAGATGCTATACAAATGCAAATTGTTGTGTCTTATATTTCCTACTATAAGTTCTGGATAAAGTTAGTGGATAGGTCAAAATCACTACGCTAATCAACTATAATGTCTATATGTGTATATTTCTTTTTATTCGTTCTCGGGATGTGGGCGTCACTGGCGAGGCCGACATTTATTGCCCATCCCTAATTGCCCTCGAGAAGGTGATGGTGAGCCGCCTTCTTGAACCACTGCAGTCCGTGTGGTGAAGGTTCTCCCACAGTGCTGTTAGGAAGGGAGTTCCAGGATTTTGACCCAGCGACGATGAAGGAACGGCGATATATTTCCAAGTCGGGATGGTTTGTGACTTGGAGGGGAATGTGCAGGTGGTGTTGTTCCCATGTACCTGCTACTCTTGTCCGTCTAGGTGGTAGAGGTCGCGGGTTTGGGAGGTGCTGTCGAAGAAGCCCCTTGGCGAGTTGCTGCAGTGCATCCTGTGGATGGTACACACTGCAGCCACTGTGCGCCGGTGGTGAAGGGAGTGAATGTTTAGGGTGGTGAATGGGGTGCCAATCAAGTGGGCTGCTTTGTTCTGGATGGTGTCGAGCTTCTTGAGTGTTGTTGGAGCTGCACTCATCCAGGCAAGTGGAGAGTATTCCATCACACTCCTGACTTGTGCCTTGTAGATGGTGGAAAGGCTTTGGGGAGTCAGGAGGTGAGTCACTCGCTGCAGAATACCCAGCCTCTGACCTGCACTTGTAGCCACAGTATTTATATGGCTGGTCCAGTTAAGTTTCTGGTCAATGGTGACCCCCAGGATGTTGATGGTGGGGGATTCGGCGATGGTAATGCCATTGAATGTCAAGGGGAGGTGGTTAGACTCTCTCTTGTTGGAGATGATCATTGCCTGTATGTGTGTATACAGGCAATGTGTGCATATATGCTTGCCTGCTCATTTAAATAAATGCCAGTCTTGCCTCTGAGTCAGAAGGTTGTGGGTTCAAGCCTTACTGCAGAGGCTTGAGCACAGAATCTAGGCTGACACCTTAGTGCACTACTGAGGGAGCACTGCACTGTTGGAGAGGCAGTACTGAGGGAACACTGCACTGTCGGAGAGACAGTAATGAGGGAGCGCTGCACTGTTGGAGAGGCAGGACTGAGGGAGCACTGCACTGTCGGAGGGGCAGTAATGAGTGAGCACTGCACTGCGGGAGAGGCAGTAATGAGGGAGCACTGCACTGTCAGAGGAGCAGTACTGAGGGAGTGCTGCACTGTCGGAGGGGCAGTACTGAGGGAGCATTGCATTGTCGGAGGGGCAGTAATGAGGGGGTGCTGCACTGTTGGAGGGGCAGTACTGAGGGAGAGCTCCACTAACGGAGGGACAGTACTGAGGGACTGCTGCATTGTCAGAAGGGCAGTACTGAGGGAGTGCTGCACTGCCGGTGAGGCTGTACTGAGGGAGTGCTGGCACTGTTGGAGGGGTAGTAGTGAGGGAGTGCCACACTGTCGGAGGGGCAGTACTGAGGGATCGCTGCACTGTCAGAGAGGCAGTACTGAGGGAGTGCTGCACTGTCGGAGTTGTTGGCCTTTGGATGGGATGAGGGATGTTAAACTGTGCTCCTGCTTGATGGTTCAGGTGGATGTAAAAGAACCCACGGAATTATTCAAAGAAGACCAGAGTCCTGACAGACATTTATCCCTCATCCAACATCTCATTTACAGTCCGTGGGACCTTGCTGGGCACAAATTGGCAGCTTTGTTTCCCTATAGAATAAAAGCAATTTGTTCTTTTTTACGATCCTTGCTACAGGTTAATTAGCCACCGATTCCTTCAATTCTGAAGAACTCAACATTCCACTGTTATCTTCCATCACCACCTTAAACAGCCCGGGATCCTGTTCCGTGTTTATCACTTCCAGATAGTCCACCTTAAGACCAGCGAGTCACCTGATTTCAGACTCTGCCACTAACTCATGTCACTTATGACCCAGTAACAAGCCTTTTAATGAAAGCTTACACGCAACAGCATGAGATTGGATTTAAACGGAGATTTCCAAAGATGAAAGGATGTGACTTTGACAATTAGGCCATCAATCCTCAGCACATACACTGACCCAGAATTCTACCTCCTTTTACAAGGTTTCGGTGCACGATCCCAAGGACTGATAGTGTCAGTCACAGCAACTGAAGCAAGCTCGGCATTTGGCAGTGGCCTTAATTTAGAACAGGGAATGTGCATATTGCAGAAAAAACGTTCATTGTGATCCTTTTTTGCACCAGGGATTCTTATCAGGCCTGAGAACATGGCCTTTCCTGATCCTTTTGAAGTTTATTAAATGACAATACTGCGTCAACTAAAAGACCTGGAGCTTGAAGAGCTCTGAGCCTGTGTATCGGGCTATTCTATTTTAGGAATCTCACCATAATGGCGAATAATATTAACAAGGCCACAGAAGGACAACGCAGTTCTATACAACAACCATCTTTTCTAAACAGTTGTTTGAAAGCCAGGGGGTTAATGAGAATCCTGCTGAGTGAGAGCACCTGTGCTGTAAAGGTACCACCTCAGGGTTACTATCTGCCTCACTAAACTCCAACTTAATGACAACATCAACAAACCTATCGAACAGAATGGTGGCCAACTGTAAAGACACGAAACCAATCTCCCCCAAGGGTGTGTCATGCCTTAAATAGCGAGAACATTGGAAACAAAAGTTGAATTCTGCCTTGAACAGCCCAAATCTGGAGATGACTGTTTTGGTGGTGGAATGAGGTGCGAGCAGCGTGGGGATTTAGAATTGCGTGCGATGGTAAAGCATCCAGCACTTTCCATGTTGAACATCTGTGCTGGTTCATCCACATTAGTGCTTGCTCAACAGGGCGGGGAGTCAGGCTGTGACTGCGCTCCCTCTTTAGACTGTATTTTAATGGGTTGAACAGACATTTGAGGCCTTTTCGAAGTGCCTGCGCTAGCAGTGCTTAATTGTGGCCGGTAATTTACGAGCACATTACCCTTTAGCTCCGTCCTCAGAGATCAAAGCTCCAATCTTTTGAGAGCCAACAGAAGGTTTAAAGAAATCTTTAGATTTCCATCAGTTGATCACTGCCAGTAGCCCTTTCTACAACATCAATCGCTCATTTTCTCAAACACTCATGGAGATGCTGCCCCAGTACTGCGGAGTCGGTTGGCGCTTTTATATTTCAGTGGGCTCCCTGCCCGGGATTTGGGACAGCGACCTAGAGGCACCACTTGCCCTCATTGTCACGCTACCGTGAAGGCCAGCTCTGGCTTTGAAGCCCTGAGAGCAGCCCGCGTCATTTTGAAACTGCGCTAGGAGCTGCTGCTAAAGCTTCGCACTTCCAGCTGGTGGAACTACCTTGCGCTGAAGTCCAATGTGGGCCACCTGTCACTGGGCAGATGGTGGTAATACACTCACACGGTTATGGGAGGTTACGTTGCTCACCATGCCAATAGTGAGGAATCCGTGTCACTGGCTGTCTGCCTAACAGGAACAGGAGTAGGCCATTCAGCCCCATTCGAGTTCCTGCTCCTCCAGGCCCCACTAAAATTAATTTAAACTTATCTTGGCTGGGCCTCTCCCTCCTCTATCATGTGTGGAAATGATTTGGAGTGTGCACTGTGCATGCAATGGCCATTTCCAACCTCGGATGGCAATCGGGGACCTAGGACTCTGATTTTGCATCTTAAAAGCCTGAAACAGCCAGGTGCTTTGGACACCCGGTGGTAGGACCCTTTCAAAATTGGGATTTCAAAAATGAGGGATAGAATTTCAAAGCAGAGAAGTTATGTTAAACTTGTATAGAACCTTGGTTAGACCACACTTGGGGGACTGTGAACAGTTCTGATCTCCATATGATAAAAAGGCACTGGAGAAGGTGCACAAAAGATTAGGTGAATACCAGAAATGAGAGGATATATCTATCAGGAAAGATTGAACAGGCTGGGGCTCTTTTCTCTAGAAAAAAGACTCAGAGAGTGGTTAGAATGTGGAACTCGCTACCACAAGGAGTAGTTGAGGCAAATAGTATAAATGTATTTAAGGGGAAGCTAGATAAGTACATGAAAGAGAAAAGAATGGAAGGATATGCCGATAGGGTTAGATGAAGAGGGGTGGGAGGAGGCTCGTGTGGAGTATAAACCCCAGCATAGATCTGTTGGGATGAATGGCCTGTTTCTGTGTTGTAAATTCACTGTAATTCTATTGTCGGGGTTAACGGGGGAGGTCAAGGCTTCTGACCCCATTTTGAGGCCGATACTGCCCGTTAATTCCAGATATTACAAGTGAAAATCGACCCCCGTTAACATGACAAAATTCAGGGCCACAACACATAGTTTTTCTTGTCATGCTAAGGATGCATGGAAACATGTTGGAAGCTTTCAATCTCCACGGGTTAAAGCTTTTAAAAGTTGGGCAAGCAGTTCTGAGCATGTGGGAGCGAGGGTTTCAACTATCTGTGACATAAGTCCCAATCATTGAAGTTCCAGTTTTACTGCACCAACTGGTTCTGTTAGTTTGTCTTTTCATAACATTCATGTGTTAATATACGCCTATATCTATATATATATGTATGTGTGTGTGTGTGTGTGTGTTATATATCGCCTCTGAGTCAGAAAGTCGTGGGTTCAAGTCCCACTCCAGAGACTTGATGACAAAATCCGAGGCTGACACTCCTGTGCAGTACTGAGGGAGTGCTGCACTGTCGGAGGTGCCGTCTTTCATATGAGACATTAAACTGAGGCCCCGTCTGCCCTCTCAGGTGGACGGAAAAGATCCCACTGCACTATTTCAAAGAAGAGCAAGGGAATTCTCCCCATGTCCTGGCCAATATTTATCCCTCAACTAAAACTGATTGTCTGGTTATTATCACATTGCTGTTTGTGGGAATTAGTTGCCACGTTTCCTACATTACAACAGTGACTACACTTCAAAAAGTACTTCATTGGCTGTAAAACATTGTGGGGCGTCTTGCGATCATGAAAGACGCTATATAAATCCAAGTTCTTCCTTTTTTTATATGTAGAATAGCTTCAGAAAACATGAACGTACTCTCAAGAACCCAATCAAAAAAATGTATGAGGCCCATCCATCCAATCCGGATCTCAATGCAGCAACACCATCTGCGAATACGCACGTGTGGGGGTATTGGGTGAGGGAAAGATTGGGCTCAATTGTGTTGCCCTCCATAGTCAAATAGCCCGCCAACTACTCAAGGCTCTCGCATGAATAGTGGCCCTTTTGTGGCTGTAGTATCAGCGGGGGCCAGCGCTCGTGGAAACATTACCCCAGCCAAGAGTAAATGCCTTTGGGCGGGAGAGAGTGAAAACCGGTGAGGGGGAAAACAATCGAAGATCAAAAAGAGCAGGAGGCCTTCTGGTAATAACGCACTATTCATTTACCAAGCGACTTAGATAATTGTCCTCACCTATTAACTCCTGAGAAGAAAGGCCACAGTCAGTGCATTTCAAAGAGTCGGCCAATCTGTGTGATAATAAGGATTACACGATTACCCCATTCTACTTACTCACTCTAATCATTCAGTGGAAAGCTAAATCTTCCTGCCATTCATTTTAATTTTATAATCAGCTCACTGAGGTTCCCTTAAAAAATATTTATTCCTCAACATCTCTTAGGAAAAACTCAGGCTCGGAATTTTTAGCAGATGCTGGGCTGGTCCTCTCCCCTGTGTTACAGTGCGAGACCCGTGAAACACCCATGGAATTTAACCCCTAGATAAAATGTCGGGCAGACTTTATTTCAAAAGCATGCAGCTCTTCAGAAGTGCACCCACTGGTACAATCAGAAAATGCAACTCAACAATTGGCAAAAGAACCCGAGGCGACATGAGGGAAAAAAAAATTTACGCAACAGGTTATTACGATCTGGAATGCACTGCCTGAAAGGGCAGATTCAATAGTAACTTTCAAAAGGGAATTGAATAAATACTTGAAGGGGAAAGATTTACAGGGCCACAGGGAAAGAGCGGGGGAGTGGGACTAATTGGATAGTTCTTTCAGAGAGCCAGCACAGGCACGATAGATCAGATGGCCTCCTTCTGTGCTGCATCATTCTATGATTCTATGAACAGGTGGAAATGGTTCAAATTTGCTCGCAGAAAAAAAAAATGCAGCCTTTGAACATCGCTTGTGATACAGGAAGATGTTTTTTGCCACACTTCTTTTGTTCTGCCTCAAAGATGTTGCTGGGCTACAGCTCCCTGCATACCGGATACCATCTGGTACCTTACCCATGTGCGAGTCTAGGCAGTGAGCGTTGATAAGCTATTCCACCACGGGCGGCATCACAGTCAGACCCAGCCCTTTTCTAACAGGGGCAATGACTAATGATCAGGAGCAGGAACCCACACTGATTTTTCCCCTCCGTCACCCAGGATCACTGGGGCCTACTTAATATCCCTACTCCCTGAAATCAGCTAACTCAATACAGATTCACCCTGGGGTCTTCCTGGACTGTACGGGTCAGGCACACGCTTCCTTCACCAACTGAATCATCAGGGGATTTACAGGGAGATTTAATCAAAGAGTGAACAGCTTTCACTCCCAGCGCAGAGCTCCGCCCAATGGGAGCACAGGTTGGAGAGCTGGCCGTGGGGATCGGTGATCCTGATTTCCGGTGCTCCAGATTTTCTGGTTAACGGAATTAAACCGCAGAAAGGCAAGCATGCCGCACTGATGCCTGCTTTGGCTCAGTGGTAGCACTCTGGTCTCTGAGTCTGAAGCTCATGTGTTCAAGTCCCACTCCAGAAACTTAAGCATATAATCCAGGTTGACACTCCCAGTACAGTACTGAGGGAGTGCTGCACTGTCAGAGGTGCCGTCTATTGGATGAGACATTAAACCGAGACCCCGTCTGCCCTCTCAGGTGAATGTAAAAGAACCCATGGCACTGTTTGAAGAAGAGCAGGGGAGTTCTCCTCGGTGTCCTGGCCAATATTTATCCCTCAACCAACATCACTAAAACAGATTATCTGATCATTATCACATTGCTGGTTGTGGGATCTTGCTGTGCACAAATTGGCTGCCACGTTTCTTACATTACAACAGTGACTACACTTCAAAAAGTACTTCATTGGCTGTAAAGCGCTTTGGGACATCCTGAGGTCGTGAAAGGTTCTATAGAAATGCAAGATTGTTCTTTCTTTTTGTTCGCTCCAGCTGATCACAGCCTGATCCGCACACCTGCCAAGCGAGGTTCTATGCTTAATATCTCCCGATGACAGTAGACCTTCTGGTACGTTCTGATGGATCGCCTCAGTATTGACTACTCTGCGAAGGCTGGATTAAGCCAAATGAGCTGTTTGATTTGGACTGATTTATGATTGTTCCATTCCCTTTCTACAATCTTCCAACCCAGGTAAAGAATGTAGACACAGGTAAGATAAAGGCCTGAAACGTTAAGTCTGTTTCTATCTGCACAGAAGTTGCCTGACCTGCTGTGTATTCCCAGCATTTTCTGGTTTTATTTTAGCTTCTCCTAGCTCTCTCTCTCTCACACTGTCACTCAATGACCAGTTGCTGGGGGCTTTCCAGATGGACTTCTCCTTTGATTTTTCCATCCCCTATCTTGGAAAGCAACATAAAAACTTTTTGTTTTGCACAAGATTCTCAGCTTCCAGCTCAAACATTCCCACTCTTACATGTTCAGAACTGCTGCCAAACTTTTAAAAGCAGCAGAACTAATTTAGTCAGTGACAGACATTAATATTTTCCCCTCTCCCTTTTAAGTGTTTTTTTTATATAGTGAATAAATATACCAAGCAGGCAACTCAACTAGGAAGAATGAAAGGACTTGCATTTATATTGCACCTTTCATAACCTCAGGATGTCCCAAAGCGCTTTACAGACAATGAAGTACTTTTGAAGGGTAGTCACTGTTGTAATGGAGGGAAACACATCAAGATCCAGCAATGAGATAAATGACCAGATTATCTGTTTTAGTGATGTTGGTTGAGGGATAAATATTGGCCAGGACACCGGGGAGAACTCCCATGTTCTTCTGCGAAATAGTGCCATGGGATCTTTTACATCCACCTGACAGGGCAGACGGGGCCTCGGTTTAACATCTCATCCAAAAGTGCAGCACTCGCTCAGAACTGCACTGAGGTGTCAGCCTAGATTTTGTGCTCAAGTTTCATGAAGTGGGACTTGAACCCACGACCTTCTGCCTCAGAGGCAAGAGTGCTACCCATTCAGCCAAAACAGAAAGAACGCTAACTTTCATCTTTTGCCTCTGCATTCTGGTCTGCAGCTCAACAAAACCATTATCTCTGTTCAGCAAATCCCACTGACAGGTTCCTCCAACACATAATCCTCACAATGCCTTTCCCATTAGCAAGAAAAAAGTTTGCCTGGAGACATGAATTCTGAAGGTAGCTTCACAAAATTAGAGACCTGCTTAAATATTACTTTTCACCATCATACATGACTGGCTCTGGATTTAACAAGACTCCGCTAACTAAATCCACTTTATTCTTGCCAGACTAAACACGCTGTGTAGTTCCACAAGATCCTTGTATTATCTGTGTTCATTTTCCACCGCCAATGAACGCCCTTGTTTCCTGTCATGAGCCTTTACTTACACATGTGTCCCTCTGAATGCACTGCAGGATTCTCTTGGCGGGAACCAGGAAATCGATCAGACAGCAGAGTCCGTCCCCTCGATACGACTTCTCCACCACATGGAACAGCTGCCACAGGACAGTGGCCGCTGTGGCTTCGAACGGGGGATACAGAGCGGAAAGCGTGTTCTGTATGTAGGTGTCGAGGGACTCCGAGTCCTACAGAGGGAAACAGAAACGGGAGTGAGCCATTCTGCCAATCCGTGCACGACGATATTCTGAGGTGAAAGTGAAGCGCCAATCGTTAAAATTTTCTAATTTGAGGGAAAAATAAAAGAAAGAAAGATGGAACAAACTTGAATTTATAAAGCGCCTTTCATGATCTCAGGACATCCCAAGACACTTTACAGCCCAATGAAATACTCCTGAAGTGTGGTCACTGTTGTTTTGTAGGAAACACAGCAGCCAATTTGCACACAGCAAGATCCCACAAACAGCAATATGACAATGACCAGATAATCTGTTTCAGTGATGTTGGTTGAGGGATAAATATTAGTCCTGGACACCAGGGAGAACTCCCCTGCTATTTTTCGAATAGCGCCATGAGATCTTTAACATCACATCCAAAAGACGGCACCTCTGACAGTGCAGCACTCAACTGAAATGTCAGCCTAGATTATGTACTGCAAGTTGCTGAAGTGGGACTTGAACCTATAACCTACTAACTCAAAGGCAAGCTTGCTACCACTGAGACACAGCTGACACCAGACCTTGCAGCCTTGGGTTAGTGGCTCCATGCTCATCAACAACGCTTTTATGTTCCTATCAGGCATCCCGAGAGCGGGCAACATTCCATCACCTCCCAAACCCGCGACCTCTACCACCTAGAAGGGCAAGAGCAGCAGGCACATGGGAACAACACCACCTGCACGTTCCCCTCCAAGTCACACACCATCCCGACTTGGAAATATATCGCCGTTCCTTCATCGTCGCTGGGTCAAAATCCTGGAACTCCCTACCTAACAGCACCGTGGGAGAACCTTCACCACACGGACTGCAGCAGTTCAAGAAGGTGGCTCACCACCACCTTCTCAAGGGCAATTAGGGATGGGCAATAAATGCTGGCCTTGCCAGCGACACCCACATCCCATGAACGAATAAAAAAAGAATTGGGATCACAACCTGATTATCTGGTACTGTCTCTCCTACTCATGGCCGATTGGAGGATAGAGACCTCAGTGAAAGGGAGAGAATATTGCCCTGTTGGGTTTACGGAATTCCAAGAGCAACTCACATTGTGGGCTTCGTCAAGTCTTGGGATTCTTTACATTAGGACATTATCATCGGCAGTATGGTTGCCCATTCTGGGTTCATCACAAGACTTAATGGCCTAGAAATTGGATCGTTGACAGGCCTAAAACTGCTGCCTAAGAGTACAAAATGACGGATGGTGTGCGTGCGCTCATTCTGCCCCAGAAGTGAGACCCCCCATCCCCCCTCCCGCCATATTGGTTAGAGCTGCTCAGCAGGCGTCCAGGGCATGCGCCTGAAACTTGTGTTAGGCCCATTGTACATGCGAATCGGGGGCTGAATGCCCATTTCATGCCCCTCAGTATGTCAGTTTCTTCCAGCGCTCAGCAGCAAAACTAACAGTCCTTAAAGGGTCACCTGTTTTAGGTGGCCACCATGGATGCCTGAAATATGGCATGATCCCACATCGGGTCAGACATCTTTCGTGCATCCTTTGGGCACAGGATGTGGTATTCGTAATTGGCGCCCATCCCACCATTTTACCCTCATCAAACGGGCACGACAAGGTCCCATTTCAACCCATTTATTTCTTAAAGTGGTGGCAGTATAAGAATAAAGAAGTTGAAGTCACATCTGGAGTATTGTGTGCAGTTTTGGTCTCCTTATCTGAGGAAGGATGTCCTTGCGATGGAGGGATTGCAACGAAGGTTTACCAGACTGATCCCTGGGATGGTAGGACTGACGTATGAGGAGAGATTGGGTGGACTAGGCATATATTCACTAAGTTGAGAATAATGAGAGGTGATCTCATCGAAATATATAAAATTCTAACAGGACTAGACAGACTAGATGCAGGGAGGATGTTCCCGATGGCTGGGGAGTCCAAAACCAGGGGTCACAGTCTCAGGATACAGGGTATGCCATTTAGAACCGAGATGAGGAGAAATTTCTTCACTCAGAGGGTGGTGAACCTGTGAAATTCTCTACCACAGAAGGCAGTGGAGGCCAAGTCATTAGATGTATTCAAGAAGGAGATAGATATATTTCTTAATGCTAAAGGGATCAAGGGATATGGGGAAAAAGCGGGAACAGGGTACTGAGTTAGACGATCAGCCATGATCATTTTGAATGGCGGAGCAGGCCCGAAGGGCCGAATGGCCTACTCTTACTCCTATTTTCTATATTTCTATGTTTCTATGTAAAAAAAAGAGATAATAACATTTATTAAGGCTGGGGCACTTTTCTCTAGAAAAGAGAAGACTGAGGGGTGACCTGATAGAGTCTTTAAAATTATGAAGGGGTTTGATAGGGTAGACATAGGGAAGATGTTTGCACTTGTAGGAGAGACATAAAGGGGACATAAATATAAGATAGTCACTAATAAATCCAATAAGGAATTCAGAAGAAACTTCTTTACCCATAGAAAATGGATCTTGCCAATACATGGAGTGGTTGAGGCGAATAGCGTAGATACATTTCATTGAATCATAGAATGATATAGCATAGAAGGAGGCCATTAAACCCATCATGTCTGTGCCGGCTCTTTGAAAGAGCTATCCAGTTAGTTCCACTCCCCTGCCCCTTCCCCGTAGCGCTGTGAATTTTTCCCCTTTGAAAGCTATTATTGAATCTGCTTCCACTGCCCTTTCAGGCAATGTATTCCAGATCATTACAACTTGCTTTAAGGGGAAGCTAGATAAGTACATGAGGGAGAAAGGAGTAGAAGGTTATGCTGAAAGGGTGAGATGAAGTAGGGAGGGAGGAGGCTCTTGTGGAGCATAAACAACAGCATAGACCAGTTGGGCAGAATGGCCTCTTTTTGTGCTGTAAATTCCATGTAATTTAGCAAGTAGCAAGCAACAAAAGTATAGCAAGAAAAGCAGTGTTACAGGAAAAACATCGGGAAATATTGTTATGGTGGCACTGATTGTGTGAATTCAGGATGATGATTAACTAAAAAGAAAATTACTCAGAAAGAAGCAACTCTAAGGTATAATAAGAACAGAAGTATAAGTCAGAACTGATTCCAATGATTTCCCTAAAGCTTCAAACTGAAAATGATGAGGGAGCAATCATGCCTCCTTAAATTATAGCACTGTCACTAACAGCAACCCTAATTGAAGAGATTCTGTTATATAAGGTGTGTGGTATGGTGGATTTTACATGTACAGGAAATTCTTCTGTAATGTTTGTGCTTTCCAGACACAAGAAAAGCATGTATCAAACTAGTACCTGACTTTAATGGTTGTGTTGAGGCATTCCATTATAAAAACATAAGAACATAAGAAATAGGAGCAGGAGTAGGCCATACAGCCCCTCGAGCCAGCTCCGCCATTCAATATGATCATGGCTGGTCTTCGACCTCAACTTCACTTTCCTGCCCGATCCCCATATCTCTTGATTCCCTTAGAGTCCAAAAATCTTTCGATCTCAGCCTTGAATATATTCAACGACTGAGCATCTGGGGTAAAGAATTCCAAGGATTCACAACCCTCTGAGTGAAGAAATTCCTCCTCATCTCAGTCCTAAGTGGCCAACTCCTCATCCTGAGACTATGTCCCCTAGGTATAGACTCTCCAGCCAGGGGGAAACAATCTCTCAGCATCTACCCTGTCAAGCCCCCTCAGAATCTTATATGTTTCAATGAGATTACCTCTCATTCTTCTAAAATCCAGAGAGCATAGGCCCATTCTACTCAATCTCTTCTCATAGGACAACCCTCTCATCCCAGGAATCAATCTAGTGAACCTTTGTTGCACCACCTCTAAGGCAAGTATATCCTTCCTTAGGTAAGGAGACCAAAACTGTACGCAGTACTCCAGGTGTGGTCTCACCAAAGCCCTGTACAATTGCAGCAAGACTTCCTTACTCTTGTGCTCCAACCCCCTTGCAATAAAGGCCAACATACCATTTGCCTTCCTAATTGCTTGCTGTACCTTCATGTTAACTTTCTGTGTTTCGTGTACAAGGATACCCAAATCCCTTTGAACACCAACATTTAATAGTTTCTCACCATTTAAAAAATAGTCTGTTTTTCTATTCTTCCTACCAAAGTGAATAACCTTACATTTCCCCACATTATGCTCCATCTGCCACCTTCTTGCCCACTCACTTAACCTGTCTATATCCCTTTGCAGACTCTTTGTGTCCTCCTCACAGCTTACTTTCCCACATAGCTTTGTATGGTCAGCAAACTTGGATATATTACACTTGGTCCCTTCATCTAAGTCATTAATATATATTGTAATTAGTTGAGGCCCAAGCACCGATCCTTGCGGCACCTCACTAGTTACAGCCTGCCAACCTGAGAATGACCCATTTATCCCTACTCTCTGTTTTCTGTCCTTTAACCAATTCTCTATCAATGCTAATATATTACCCCCAACCCCATGAGCCCTTACCTTGTGTAATTACCTTTTATGTGGCACCTTATCAAATGCCTTTTGAAAATCCAAATATACTACATCCACTGGTTCCCCTTTTATCTACCCTGCTAGTTACATCCTCAAAAAACTCTAATAGATTTGTTATACAGAAGGATGTAGATTTGGAGTTTACTTATGGAGTTCCCAAGCGCACAGCAAATTGAATTAAAAAATCATTAGAAGGAGGGAAACAGATTAGGAGTTAAAGGCAGTTTCTCAGAGTGGTTGGAACAGGGTAGGCATATGGGATTAGAATTACTGCTTGTGTGAAAGTTAAAGACAAACACAGACTGGTTGGGCCAAACAGCCTGTCTCTGTGTTGTAATTTCCATGTAATTCAATGCAGCACGAAGGAAGTTCTACCTTGTCAGAGGTGCCGTCTTTGAATGAAACATTAAACTGAGGCCCTGTCCATCTGTTCGGGTGGATGCTAATAATCCTGTGGCAGCCTTGGAAAAGAAGCAGGGGAGTTCTCCTGGTGTCCCAGCCAACATTTATCCCTCAACCAACATCAAAAATAGATTATCTGGTCATTTATCTTATTGCTGTTTTGGGGAATTGCTGTGCACAAATTGGCTGCCATATTTGCCTATGTAACAATGACTGCACTTCAAAAGTACTTAATTGGCTGTAAAGTACCTCTGGGACATCCTGAGGACAAGAAGGTCACTATAGAAATGCAAATTTCTTTGCTCTTTCTTTCTCCTTCTTCTAGATCACGTTCACCAACTCTTTCCCAGGACATCAGTAACTGCAGTATGTCGAACATCACTATAGACAATTTTACGCTGAATACCGTAACGACAAACATAAAGGTGAATCACTAATTAAAAATAGACAGCAAACATACTGGAAAGAGCTTATGTATGTTTTCTTCATGTGACTTTCTTGTTAACATTCTTAACTTGACTGTAATTGCTGCTACAGGCTTTATGAAACTTTTGATCAGTAAGCTGGTCATATCTCACACACAGTTACTGTTTTAAACAACGCTGATTTTAGTCACAAGATTCAAACTTTTGCAGCAGGATGAATCTCCCCAAGTTTTAACAGAACAATGTTTTCTACCCGCGAGCAATTCCTCATGGACACAGAATACGAATGTTGTTGAACTTTAGACTGATAAACCCCAAGCATGGCATGCATGAGCCTGTGTCAACACACTGGCATCCTGGAGCCTGGCCTCTATGCTTTCTGATCAAAACTGGTGGGAGAGGCACATCGATGGTAACAGGAAAGGGATTAAACAAATTCATATTGTGGAGAGAAGGAGGGTGTTTTTATTCCATTTTTTTCTCCAAGAGCTATTAAAGGTGCCTGCGTGCCATCAGTGAATGGCCCAACCAGCGAGGGAGCTGTTCTCTTGGATATACTTACTGCACTGCTATTTCAGATTGCCCACAGAGCCATTCAGATGAATATCATACTTTTGCATGCATGAATTAGATGCTCATTTTTAATGGCTGGCAATTTCTGTAGGTACAGCATATGAAAGTTTACCCTGCTTTGCTCTGTTTTAGTGGAAATGTAACCACACTTTAAAGCCCAATGCTTTCTTCCCCCTGTATTTACTAATTACTGTATTTGTCCCTGAGTCAGGAGGTTGTGGGTTCAAGTCCCACTCCAGGGACTTGAGCACGAAATCCAGGCTGACACTCCAGTGCAGCACTGAGGGAGAGCTGCACTGTCGGAGGTGCCGTCTTTCAGAAGAGATGTTAAACCACCTGCCCTCTTAGGTGGATGTAAAAGATCCCCATGTAACTATTTCGGAGAAGAGCAGGGGAGTTCTCCCGGTGTCCTGGCCCATATTTATTCCTCAACCAACATCACTAAAACAAATTATCTGGTCATTTATCACATTGCTGTTTGTGGGACCTTGCTGTGCATAAATTGGCTGCTGCGTTTCCTACATTACAACAGTGACTACACTTCAAAAGTACTTCAATGGCTGGGAAGCGCTTTGGGCCATCCTGAGGTCATGAAAGGCGCCATATATGTGCAAGTCTTTCTTTCTTTTATATTTACAATTGTGCCCCTGCTCTCCTGAAGCTGGTTCATGTTACAACACTGAAAACAATAGCCTTCTCTCAGTCCACTGTTGCTATGCAGTTGGCCCAAAACACCAGCTGACTTTTCTTTCCCTACTTAAAGCATTTGGTCCAAATTGTAAGCACACATGGAAGTACACGTGACATCCTCCCCTGAACCCAGAGAGGAGACTTTACAAGTTACCGTACCTAACGGCAGAGCATGAAGCTCTGCATCAGGAGCTGAACAACAACTTGCATTTATATAGCGCCTTTAACATAGGAAAAGGCCACAAGGTGCTTCACAGCAGCATAGTCAAACGTAAATTGAAACCAAGCCAAAAAAGGACACATTAGGATAGGTGATCAAAAGCTTGGTCAAAGAGGTAAGTTTGAAGGTGCACCTTAAATGAGGAGAGAGAGGTAGAGAGGGGGAGAAGTTCATGGAGGGAATTCTAAGCTTAGGGCCGAGATGGCTGAAGGCTCGGCCATCATTGGTGAGGCGATGGGAGTGTGGGGCATACAAATGGCCAAAGTTGGAGGAATGCAGAGTTCTTGGAGGGTTGTAGGGCTGGAGGAGGTTAGAGAGATATGGAGGGTTGAGGCTATCTAGGGACTTGAACACAAGAATGAGAATTTTAAAACTGAGCTGTTGTCGGACCGGGAGCAATGTAGGTCGGCGAGCACAGGGTGATGGGTGAACGGGACTTGATGCCAGTTAGGATACGGTCAGGATAGTTTTGGATGAGCTCAAGTTTATGGAGGGTGGTAGAGGGGAGCATTAGAATAGTTGAGTCTGGAGATAACAAAAGCATGGAAGAGGGTTTCAGCTGCAGGTGGGCTGAGGTAGGGGCGGAGACAGGCAAACTTACAGAGATGGTAACAAGCAGAACATATAACAGAAATATGGAACAGTCTCCCATGATGGCTCAATGGGTAATTACATCATTTGGTGTAATACTGAACCATATAGACCCGGAAGGTCACAGGGTCAACCCCACTCTGTGCTGAGGTCTGAGTTGGGGAAATACTGGGGGTTGCTACAATTGGGCTTAACACCCCCATGCTAGGGAGGGAACGGTTATCCAGAGACCCTGCTGGAAAGTGGATACTGGGCAAGTGCACAATTGAGTTGGCTGCAATTTGATTACTCATCATCCAGACTCGCAGTTGAAGCATGATCTCTTGGGTGAGGTACTGCAGGGCTGTTGGCTCCTATGGAACCCATCACCCAGCAGGTATCTGTGCATCCAGGAGAGGAGAGAAGACAGGGAGGAAATTGGGGGGAAAACCATCAAAGTAACAGACAGCCATTTGGCCCAGTCAAGCCCATTCTTCATCCGTACAATGTGCTCCACCATCGACTTTATGCAGTTTATTCAATCTGAAGGAGAAAGATTCCACGAAGATAGCGAGCACTTTTAGTCCCTGATGCTTTTCATCATGGATTAATCTGTCCGCAGGGTATGTTGCCACAGGCCGCTCATTTGTGACACCACTAAACTGCTCATTTGGCTTCAGCCAAAGCAGGGATGGGAACTGACCGGACAGTGAACTCTCTGCAGTCATTTCAGTTTGCTAGCTTTGAATTACAAATAGTGCCAGGATAGCGCAATGAGGTACGAACACAGGACACTGTACGAGCCCATGTTTGTTCCTTCACTCTTCCTTTCCAACCACAGGGCGTTCTGATTGCACTCACGTTAGTTTTCATAGAATTACATAGAATGTACGGCAAGAAACAGGCCATTCGGCCCAACTGGTCTGTGCCAGTGTTTATGCTCCACACGAGCCTCCTCCCTCCCTACTTCATTTAACCCTATCAACATATCCTTCTATTCCTTTCTCCCTCATGTACTTATCTAGCTTCCCCTGAAATGCATCTATGCTATTCGCCTCAACTACTCCTTGTGATAGCGAGTTCCACATTTATCCAAGAGAAAAACAAATCTCCCTAACCCACAAGGCAATCTATCAAAACTCCAGGATATCCATCTAACATTACAACCAACATTATTCAGCCCTGACTGACTGCACTCTGCAGATGCCATTTCTATAGTCTCAAGTGCACAGTATATTTGTTCTAATAAACTTGCTTTACACATACAAATTGTGTCTAATCGCTATAATTAATTATAGTGACATGTTATTCCTGATAATTTAACACTAATGCTTCTGAAGCTTTGCAGAGACAATACTGATGAGAAGGCAAACATATTTTTGCCAACAGGCCCAACAACAAATTTTTCTCATCTTAAATTTTACTTGGTTGGACAGGCAAAATAACAATGCTGACCTGTGCTTGTACTGTAAGGAAAGATTAATCCCTGATCTCCACTCGTAAAGGTACAGCGACGTTTCTGCATCTTTAGAAATACCATATTGTTAAATGAATGCTCTGACTGCCTTTTCTGATGGATCGGGGAGGCAATAAAGACCCCATGGTGTTATTCAAAGAAAAGCAGGGAGCTTTCCTGGTGCCCAGGTCAACATTCCTTCCTCTACCAAAAACTCCAAAAAAGAAAATGGATTTGGTGGTCATCCACTTCATTGTTTATGGTCCTTCTCCTGGGCAAATGCCTACATCATTAATAATTCATTAGTAATTCATTATGGGACATTTCTGAGAATAGTGATGAGGTGCAAGTCTTCTTAATATCATTATTTGAGCATAAACTTGTGGCAAATCATTCACTTTTCCTTAGATAATTATAGGAACATAGGAACAGGAGTAAGGCCATTCAGCCCCTTGAGCCTGCTCCGACATTCAATTGGCTCCAACATGGCTGATCTGCACCTCAACTCTATTTAACCGCCATTGCTCCATATCCCTTGATAACCTTACCCAACAAAAACCTATCTATCTCAGTCTTGTAAGCTCCAATTATCCCCCAGAATCCACAGGCTTTTGGGGGAGAGAAATGCAGATTTCTACTACCGTTTGTTTGAAAAAGTGCTTCCTGATTCCCCTCCCATGGCTTGACTTTCAGATTAAGTCCCCTCATTCTTGATACCCGCACCAGAGGAAATAGTTTCTCAGTATCTACCCTATCAAATTCTTTTAACATTTAAAACATCTCGATCAGATCACCCCTCAATCTCCCTATACTCAAGGGAATACAAGCCTGGTCTATGCAACCTGTCCTCATAATTTAACCCGCTAAGCCCTGGTATCATTCTGGTGAATTTGCGCTGCACCCCCTCCAAGGCCAATATTGATCCTTCCTGAGACGCGGTGCCCAAAACCGAACTCAGTGCACCGGGTGGGGACTCACCAAGGCTCTGTACAACTGAAGCATAACTTCCACCTCTTTGTAATCCGGCCCCCTTGAGATAAAGGCCAACATTTCATCGCTTTTTTTGATTGCTTTTTGTCCTTTGGTTGCCTGGTACCCTCGTTGCTAAATCGCCACCCACTGGTAAAAGACACAAGGGCTAGTTTTCAAAATTCAGACTCGATGCAGGAAGCAAAAATTGCAAATTGCAGTTCCCTTGACTTAATGTAGTTAACATTTTTTTTTAAATTACCGCCACAAACCCTTTTTTTAAAACTGGTATCTTTTACTAATTTCATGTACAGGACAATGATCATTCCCCAAATTTATTGCTTTGCTCCCCAGTTGCGGCTGAATTTCTATAACTCACAGACACAGCGGAAGCAGATAGTGTTGATTCATTCACAAGCAAATGAAATAAATTTCTTTCAGAAAATTAAATTTTGGGATACAGTGTATGAGTAATTTGAGACATGACATGTTTTAAGTACAGCATGTTTGAGAGGAACAGGCGACTTTAAGAACATAAGAAATAGGAGCAGGAGTAAGTCACATGGCCCCTCGAGCCTGCTCCACCATTCAATCAGATCATGGCTGATCTTCGACCTCAACTCCACTTTCCTGCCCGACCTCCATATCCCTTGATATCCTTAGAGTCCAGAAATCTTTCGATTTCAGCCTTGAATATATTCAACGACTGAGCATCCACAGTGCTCTAGGGTAGAGAATTCCAAAGATTCACAACCCTCTGAGTGAAGAAATTCCTCTTCATCTCAGTCTTAAATGGCCGACCCCTTATCCTGTGACTATGCCCCCTAGTTCTAGACTCTTCAGCTATGGGAAACAATCTCTCAGCATCTACCCTGTCAAACCCCCTCATAATCTTATATGTTTCAATCAGATCACCTCTCATTCTTGTAAACTCCAGAGAGAATAGGCCCATTCTACTCAACCTCTCCTCAAAGGACACCCCTCTCATCCCAGGGATTAATCTAGTGAACCTTTGCTGGACCACCTCTAAGGCAAGTATATCCTTCCTTAGATAAGGAGACCAAAACTGTACACAGTACTCAAGGTGAGGTCTCACCAAAGCCCTGTACAATTGTAGTAAGACTTCCTTACTTTTGTACTCCAATCCCTTTGTAATAAAGGCCAACATGCCATTTGCTTTCCTAATTGCTTGCTGTACCTGCATGCTAACTTTTTGTGTTTCCAAATCTCTCGGAACACCAACATTTAATAGTTTCTCACCATTTAAAAAATATTCTGTTTTTCTATTCTTCCTACCAAAGTGAATAACCTCACATTTCCCCACATTAAACTCCATCTGCCACCTTCTTGCCCACTCACTTAACCTGTCTATATCCTTTTGCAGACACTTTGTGTCCCCCTCACAGCTTACTTTCCCACCTAGCTTTGTATCGTCAGCAAACTTAGACACATTACACTTGGTCCCTAAGTCATTAATACAGATTGTAAATAGCTGAGGCCCAAGCACCGATCCTTGCAGCACCCCACTGGTTACAGCCTGCCAGCCTGAAAATGACCCGTTTGTCCCTACTTTCTGTTTTCTGTCCATTAACCAATCCTCTATCCATGCTAATATTTTACCCCCAACCTCATGGGCCATTTTATGTAACAACCTTTTATGTGGCACCTTATCGAATGCCTTTTGAAAATCCAAATATATCGCATCCACGGGTTCCCCTTTATCTACCTTGCTAGTTACATCCTCAAAAAACTCGAATAGATTTGTCAAACATGATTTCCCATTCATAAAACCATGTTGATTCTGCTAATCATATTATGATTTTCTAAGTGCCCTGTTACCACTTCCTTAATAATGTTTCCAGCATTTTCCTGACTACTGATGTCAGGCTAACTGGCCTGTAGTTCCCTGTTTTTTCCCTCCCTCCATTCTTGAATAGTGGGGTAACATTTGCTACCTTCCAATCCGCTGGGACTGTTCTAGAATTTAGGGAATTTTGGAAGATCATAACCAATGCATCCACTATCTCTGCAGCCACCTCTTTTCGAACCCTCCGATGTAAGCCATCAGATCCAGGGGATTTGTCAGCTTTTAGTCCTATTAGTTTCTCAAGTATTTTTCCTCTAGTGATATTAATTAATTTAAGTTTCTCACTCTCATTAGGTCCTTGGTTCCCCACTATTTCTGGTATGTTTTTTGTGTCTTCTACCATGAAGACAGATACAAAATATTTATTTAACACATCTGCCATTTCCTGATTCCCCTTTGTAATTTCTCCTGTCTCAGCCTCTAAGGGACCAAAGTTTATTTTTGCTACTCTCTTCCATTTTACATACTTGTAGAAGCTCTTACAATCCGTTTTTATATTTCTTGCTCATTTACTTTCATATTCTATTTTCTCTCTTTTTATCAATTTTTTGGTCGTCCTTTGCTGGTTTCTAAAACTCTCCCAATCCTCAGGCTTACTAGTCTTCTTGGCAACATTATAGGCCTCTTCTTTGGACTTTGGACCTATGGTTCCCAAAGCTCTCCATCACTGGGGCTTTTTCTCACCTTATGTCTGGGTCAGTTGTAGACTAATTGATAGAGATTAATTGCCATGATTAGTCAACAACTCCATTATCATTGTATCGTGCGACTACCGGGATGGTAGAAGGTGAACTAGATGGACTTTGGTCTTTTATCATCTAGCAATTCCTATGTTCCTATTTTCTTCATCAAATGTGAGTAAATGGCTAGGAAAAGAAGTTTGCATGAGGGCTGTAAAATCCTGTTGGGTGCATGTAACCTGTTTCACTCCGTGTGACATATGGGCATTAAACCGACCAGCTTTTGTAACTGAGAGCGAGCAACTCATCATCACATCTTATGGATTACTGATATTTCACAGAACGTTTAGACAAAACAGTTCATTTTGAACTGAAATACCTGTCTGGATTTGACAACAGTCCACCTGGTGTGGTCGAAAACAGACACACCTTCAGCATTTGTAAAGACGCAGGGGAGAAAGATTTCCGATTGATCGTAGGTTTGCTTGTCAGCTGTTACCTGAATCTGTCCAAACGTGACACCAACACACTTGGCTAAAACCTCCTTTGATCGAAACTCTTCTGACGAGACAAATTCTTAAGCACGAATGCTTCAGGCTAGTCGATCTGCAGGGGTGGATTTTTGAAGATGATTTCATTCACCAGCCCTGCAGCCTGACACATACTTTACTCCCAGAACAGAAATAAAACAAATTCAAGCAAAATAAAAGAGAAAAGAAGCAATCCATTTCCTGACTTTGGCAAAGATGCTTTAATCATGAAAAGCATTCAGGACGGTCTCCTTTCGAAAACACCTTGTGTAAACTACAACAAAAAACAAACAGAATCGCACCAACAACAAGCCCCATTTTATCAACGAGGGCTGACTTCATAGCCTCTGGTTAGGTACTTTTGTAGCTTTACTCTTCTTTGTGCATCACTGAATGACAGTCTGGTCAATAAATCTTTAAAAGGTTCGCGTAAGCTAAACAATTTAGCTAAAAAATTGCCACTTAGCTCACTACACTCATCAGACCATGTTTGCGTCAGCGAACGATACTCATAATTCTCTTCCCAAGCCCCTCCGCCATGTTAACTGTCTCCCCAACGATGACAGCCTCAAAAAAACTGTATCTGACATTAATGATTCTCTTAGAACATACATTATGCAAAATGATGTTGATATGGAGCTTAATTATGGAGTTACCAAGTCCACTTGCTCACTAACTTGCTTTAGTTCTCAGGGTAGTTACATTTACAAGAGTAAGATTGGTTCACGTTCACCAACTCATTACAGGACATAACGGGCTCGAAATTTGGCCATGTAGTGCCTGTTTTTTGGGCGCTACGCGGCCTCCTGAAGTTCTAAAATGGCACATGGAGTGTGCGCGCACACCATCTTGGTCAAGGGGTTCGTGCAGGCACAGAAACGAACGTTGGCTGCATGTAAAGAGAATGGGGGGGGAAAATTGGATAAGGCTTATTATTGGGCTATCCACTATTAACCCGTGCCCAATGGCCCCTGCACAGGCAGGACAAGACTTTCGTGAGGCCTGAGGACTTACCTTCAAGCAGCGTTCCGAATCAGTGTTGACAGGAGGATTCAATGCAATTTGCACTTTCCACCAGCAGGGGGCGCCCTAATCTCTTAAAGGTAGGCTGTCACTTAAAAATCTCCTAAAGGTAGCTGGTACTTGTTATTTGCTGAAAATAACAGACTGCTGTCTGCACGGAGTGTGAACGGAGATCAGACATCGCGCATGCAAGACACAGATGAAGCTCCCGTTCCTATGTTTACAAACTGATCAGTTATGCTAAAACATTGAATAAAGGTTGCGTACCTACTAAATCCCACATCCTCCAAGGATTTACAGGTTAGTTGCTGGTTTATTGCTTCTGGCTGCTGATGCATTTGTACTTGTTTTTGGAGGTCTCCTATACTTGAATACTAGGACTAGGGGACATAGCCTAACATTTAGAGCCAGGATGTGCAGGTGTGAAGTTAGGAAATGCTTCTACATGCAAAGGGTGGGAGACATTTGGAACGCTCTTCTGCAAACGGCAGCTGATGCTAGCTCAATTGTGAATTCTAAATCTGAGATTGATAGATTTTTGTTAACCAAGGGTATTAAGGGATATGGGGTTAGGTCACAGGTCAACCATGATCTCATTGAATGGTAGAACAGGCCCGAGGGGCTAAATGCCACCGCCACTTGCTGCCTCCTGTTATGCGCCACCTTCTACTGCGAGAAAGCGGAAAGTGTGTTGGTGAGTATCCTGCAGGATGTTTGGGTGAAGTGCCTGTCATGGTGAATAGCTACCAGTGTGTGTAACCTGTGAGTTATGGGTGTGCGGCTTGAAACAGTGGTAATGTGTGAGAGTGAGAGGAAACATCTGATTGGAAGAGTTGAGTACTGATGGAAAGAGTTTGTTGGTATGTGGGTGATGGGGGGGTGCAGTGCGTGGAGCAGTGGATGCGGCTAGTGGTGCAGTTGGTAGGAGACGCCTCCTGACAGTTGACCTCACTCACCTTGACCACTCGTATCAAAGCATTGAACTTCTTCCTGCATTGTATCCTTGTTCATGGTGCTATGCGCCTGGCGTTGACTTTGTTCCCTACTGCCCCCCACTACCCCTTGAGCATCTGGAGGGCCTCTTGCAACCCTGCGGATATAGGATTTCCCTCCTTCTGTCCATCTCTTGCACCAAGGCCTCTAGTGCATCAGTAAAGAGCCTTGGTGCACGACTTCCGCAGGCCTGGTACAAACTCAGATCGGCAGATTGGTGAGGTCTGGTGTGCAGATTGGAGGATGTGGGATTTAGTGGAGCGCAACCTTTATTCAATGTTTTAACATAACTGATCAGTTTGTAAACATAGGGACGGGACTTGCATCTGTGTTTTACATATAAGATGTCTGATCTCCATTCGGGCTCTGTGCAGACCCATATCTTATATTTTGCACTTATATATGTAGTGCAGGCTGCCTTTAAGAGGCGCAGGCTGCCGTTAAAAGGTGCAAGCAACTCACCTGAGATTTGGGCCCCCCTGCTGGAGAGAAGTGCTGAAACTGGAGCACATGTTGCAGCTAGGCCTCCATACTGCGCAACAATCAGGTAAATGAGGAGGCAGCACGAATCTAACGATTCGGGGATTAACCAATTTAACCCCCAACCTATCTTCCCCAACTTTTCTCCCTTACCCTCTGACCCCTTATATAGCTCCATATTATATTTTGTTACGTAAAAAGCACTATATAAATATGCTACATCGAGTTACAAGGAAACTACAGCACAGAAACAGGCCATTCGGTCCAACTGGTCTATGCCGGTAATTATGCCTCCTCCCTCCCCCCTTCATCTAACTCTATCATCATATCCTTCTATTCCTTTTTCCCTCATATGCCTATCTAGTTTGCCCTTAAATGCATCAATGTTATTTGCCTCAACTGCTCCTTGTGGTAATGCATTTCACATTCTTACCACCATTTGGATAAAGAAATTTCTCCTGAATTCCTTATTGGATTTATTAGCAACTATTTTATATTTATGACCTCTAGTTTTGGACTCACTCACAAGTTTTTTTTTAAATTCTTTCATGGGATGTGGGCGTCGCTGGCGAGGCCAGCATTTATTGCCCATCCCTAATTGCCCTTGAGAAGGTGGTGGTGAAACGTCTCCTTGAACCACTGCAGTCCGTGGTGAAGGTTCTCCCACAGTGTTGTTAGGAAGGGAGTTCCAGGATTTTGACCCAGCGACGATGAAGGGAACATGCAGGGGGTGGTGTTCCCATGCTGCCCTTGCCCTTCTAGGTGGTAACGGTTGCGGGTTTGGGAGGTGCTGTCGAGGAATCCTTGGCGAGTTGCTGCAGTGCATCTTGTAGATGGTACACACTGCAGCCATGGTGCGCTGGTGTTGGAGGGAGTGAATGCTTAAGGTGGTGGATGGGGTGCCAATTAAGCGGGCTGCTTTGTCCTGGATGGTGTCGAGCTTCTTGAGAAAAAGTGGAAACATTTTCTCTACGTCTACCCTAACAAACTCTTTCACTATCTTAAAGCTCTCAATCAGAACACCTCTCGGCCTTCTCTTTTCTAGAGAGAAGAGCTCCAATCAGTTCTGGTCTCATCCTTGTGAATCTTTTTTGCACCCTCCCCAATGCCTTTATATCCTTTCCATAATATGGAGACCCGAACTATGCACAGTACTCCAAATGTGGTCTAACCAAGGTTCTGTACAAGTTTAACATAACTTCCCAGATTTTCAATTCTATCAAACTAAAAATGGATCCCAGTGCTTGATTTACCTTTTTTATGGCCTTAATAACCTGCGCCGCTACTTTTAGTGATTTGTGTATCTGTACCCTGAGATCCCTCTGCTCCTCTACCCCATTTAGACTCTTATTATCCAAGCAATATGTGGCCTCCTTATTCTTCCTATCAAAATGCACCACCTCACACTCATCTATATTGAAATTCATTTGCCAATTACACGCCCATTCTGCAAGTTTATTAATGTCCTTTTGCATTTTGACGCATTCTTCCTTTATATTAACTATAACCCCTCATTTTGGTGTTGTCCGCAAATTTTGAAATTGTACTTCTGATTCCCGAATCCAAATCATTAATGTAAATTGTGAACAACAGTGGTCCCAGCACCGATCCCTGCGGAACACCACTTCCCATCTTTTTCCAGTCTGAGTATCTACCCTTAACCTCTACTCTCTGTTTTCTGTTGTGTAGCCAACTTGCTATCCATTCTGTTACCTGCCCCCTGACTCCAAGTGCTCTGACCTTAGTCATGAGTCTACTATGTGGTACCTTATCGAAGGCCTTTTGAAATCCATATATATTACATCTACTGGATTACCCTTGTCTATTCTTTCTGTTACTTCTTCAAAAAATTCAATAAGTTTGGTCAAGCATGACTTTCCCTTCTGAAATCCATGCTGACTATACTTTATTATATTTTCATTCTCTAGATGTTTTTCTATTACATCTTTGAGTAAAGATTCCAATATCTTTCCTACCACTGACGTTAAGCTAATTGGTTTATAGTTCCCTGGACTTTTTTTTTATTCGTTCACGGGATGTGGGCGTCGCTGGCAAGGCCGGCATTTATTGCCCATCCCCAATTGCCCTCGAGAAGGTGGTGGTGAGCCGCCTTCTTGAACCGCTGCAGTCCGTGTGGTGACAGTTCTCCCACAGTGCTGTTAGGAAGGGAGTTCCAGGATTTTGACCCAGCGACAATGAAGGAACGGCGATATATTTCCAAGTCGGGATGGTGTGTGACTTGGAGGGGAACGTGCAGGTGGTGTTGTTCCCATGCGCCTGCTGCCCTTGTCCTTCTAGGTGGTAGAGGTCGCGGGTTTGGGAGGTGCTGTCGAAGAAGCCTTGGCGAGTTGCTGCAGTGCATCCTGTGGATGGTGCACACTGCAGCCACAGTGCGCCGGTGGTGAAGGGAGTGAATGTTTAGGGTGGTGGATGGGGTGCCAATCAAGCGGGCTGCTTTATCTTGGATGGTGTCGAGCTTCTTGAGTGTTGTTGGAGCTGCACTCATCCAGGCAAGTGGAGAGTATTCCATCACACTCCTGACTTGTGCCTTGTAGATGGTGGAAAGGCTTTGGGGAGTCAGGAGGTGAGTCACTCGCCGCAGAATACCCAGCCTCTGACCTGCTCTTGTAGCCACAGTATTTATATGGCTGGTCCAGTTAAGTTTCTGGTCAATGGTGACCCCCAGGATGTTGATGGTGGGGGATTCGGCGATGGTAATGCCGTTGAATGTCAAGGGGAGGTGGTTAGACTCTCTCTTGTTGGAGATGGTCATTGCCTGGCACTTATCTGGCGCGAATGTTACTTGCCACTTATCAGCCCAAGCCTGGATGTTGTCCAGGTCTTGCTGCATGCAGGCTCGGACTGCTTCATTATCTGAGGGGTTGCGAATGGAACTGAACACTGTGCAATCATCAGCGAACATTCCCATGCGCCTGCTGCCCTTGTCCTTCTAGGTGGTAGAGGTCGCGGGTTTGGGAGGTGCTGTCGAAGAAGCCTTGGCGAGTTGCTGCAGTGCATCCTGTGGATGGTGCACACTGCAGCCACAGTGCGCCGGTGGTGAAGGGAGTGAATGTTTAGGGTGGTGGATGGGGTGCCAATCAAGCGGGCTGCTTTATCTTGGATGGTGTCGAGCTTCTTGAGTGTTGTTGGAGCTGCACTCATCCAGGCAAGTGGAGAGTATTCCATCACACTCCTGACTTGTGCCTTGTAGATGGTGGAAAGGCTTTGGGGAGTCAGGAGGTGAGTCACTCGCCGCAGAATACCCAGCCTCTGACCTGCTCTTGTAGCCACAGTATTTATATGGCTGGTCCAGTTAAGTTTCTGGTCAATGGTGAACCACAGGATGTTGATGGTGGGGGATTCGGCGATGGTAATGCCGTTGAATGTCAAGGGGAGGTGGTTAGACTCTCTCTTGTTGGAGATGGTCATTGCCTGGCACTTATCTGGCGCGAATGTTACTTGCCACTTATCAGCCCAAGCCTGGATGTTGTCCAGGTCTTGCTGCATGCAGGCTCGGACTGCTTCATTATCTGAGGGGTTGCGAATGGAACTGAACACTGTGCAATCATCAGCGAACATCCCCATTTCTGACCTTATGATGGAGGGAAGGTCATTGATGAAGCAGCTGAAGATGGTTGGGCCTAGGACACTGCCCTGAGGAACTCCTGCAGCAATGTCCTGGGGCTGAGATGATTGGCCTCCAACAACCACTACCATCTTCCTTTGTGCTAGGTATGACTCCAGCCACTGGAGAGTTTTCCCCCCGATTCCCATTGACTTCAATTTTACTAGGGCTCCTTGGTGCCACACTCGGTCAAATGCTGCCTTGATGTCAAGGGCAGTCACTCTCACCTCACCTCTGGAATTCAGCTCTTTTGTCCATGTTTGGACCAAGGCTGTAATGAGGTCTGGAGCCGAGTGGTCCTGGCGGAACCCAAACTGAGCATCGGTGAGCAGGTTATTGGTGAGTAAGTGCCGCTTGATAGCACTGTCGACGACACCTTCCATCACTTTGCTGATGATTGAGAGTAGACTGATGGGGCGGTAATTGGCCGGATTGGATTTGTCCTGCTTTTTGTGGACAGGACATACCTGGGCAATTTTCCACATTGTCGGGTGGATGCCAGTGTTGTAGCTGTACTGGAACAGCTTGGCTAGAGGCGCAGCTAGTTCTGGAGCACAAGTCTTCAGCACTACAGCTGGGATGTTGTCAGGGCCCATAGCCATTGCTGTATCCAGTGCACTCAGCCGTTTCTTGACATCACGTGGAGTGAATCGAATTGGCCGAAGACTGGCTTCCGTGATGGTGGGGATATCGGGAGGAGGCTGAGATGGATTATCCACTCGGCACTTCTGGCTGAAGATGGTTGCAAACGCTTCAGCCTTGTCTTTTGCACTCACGTGCTGGACTCCGCCATCATTGAGAATGGGGATGTTTGCAGAGCCTCCTCCTCCCGTTAGTTGTTTAATTGTCCACCACCATTCTTGTTTTTATAGTGCCCTGGAATAATGTTTTTTTTATTATTTGCTCTTGGGTTGTGGGTGACGCAGTGGAGGTTACATTTATTGCCCATCCCTAGTTGCCCTTGAGAAGGTGGTGATGGGGTTTCTTCTTGAACCGTTGCAGTCCGTGTGGTGATGGGGCCCCCACAGTGCTGTTTCAGAACACTTCACTGATTTTACAAGAAACAATGAACACAGGAAATCTTCCCAGTATGTGTACAGTGTCACCAACACAATAGTGGTTATCTTCCACCCATTTAAGTACACCCTACTCAGGTAAATCACAATAATTAGCTGCAAACTAATAAATACAAACAGAAAACACAAGTCTACGGTTTATCACACACAGCTCAATCTGGCACATTTCTTAATTTTCTTCAGATGTAAAATCTCATTAGGAAACGGTCTTTATTTTCTCTACACTCGACTAAATAATGTCCATATTTCTTCTTCCTTCCTTCAGATCGACTTGGCAAGTGGGATTTTTATGAATCCAAACATCTGCATCTGTTGTTCTGTGGCTAGAAACACACTTCTCAGTTCTTTGTCCAAACAATAAGTCAGATGCCTGTAACCGACACAGCCCGAGCAAGAGAGTTACACAGAAAGCAGGTTATCCAACCAGCTGGCCTGCACAGATGACCTGCTCCAATTGACACTGGTGAATCGCAGAACCGCATATATAATCCAATACAGTTGGCAGGGCAGAGTCTCATTAACAGCGACCGTTTAGAGTGGGCCTGTAGTCTTCAATTACCATTGACAGCAGTACTAATCAGACTGTACTGCCAGCAATCTGGTACCTTTCACTCCTCCAGTTGGCTCCTGTTGCCCATCTGCTCTTGTAAGCAGCTCGAGTACAGTTTCACAGGCAACATCAGCTCTCCCAACAGCTTACTCAATGGGCCATTCTTCACAACAAGTATCAGTCGGCCCTTTATACCATTTCGACATCAAGCAGCGAAGACGGATCCTGTCCTCACTCAACAACTAGACAGCCGCACCACCTGTGAGCAGGGGTCACGGGTCAGTGATTAGGATTTGGACCCTGGCCCATACCTTTCCTCCTGATCCTTAGCCTACAGGAGATGAGTTGGGTCCAGTCATACAATGCAACTGCCGTCAACCAACTCAATACAGACTGGCAGCTGAACTGGGGGCCTTCCTGACCTTTGCGGTTGACTGCCACACAACGTGGTGCATTCATCCACCGAGCCACAGAGGACATTTTAAAGAGGGTAACAGCAAAAAGTGAAAAAAAAAAATTGAGAACATGATTCCTTTCTAGTAAAGCAACACTCCTCCTGCTCGAAGTCCAGTACCTTGAACCTGGGTGGGCTGAGCAGAACGCAGCTGCACATTCCACCCACCCACAGTCTGAACCCATCCACCAGGGCAGTGCTTTCGGGACTGAGGTAAGGCCCAATAAACTGGCCATCACACTGTCACTCCAGGTAATCGGGGGGAGCCAAAGCCAGCTGGTTTAGGGCGTGCTGGATGACTTACATTCTTCATTTAATGGCATGCTCAGTGTCGTCTCACTTACCAAACTACATGAAAGACATCCCACTCTTTAAACTATTCTGTGCATTCATCAGTTTAGTGACTACAGAAATTTGCTGGTTAATCTGTACATTCAACTAAAGGCAGTGGGTATTAATCCAGCCGGTAGCAGCAGTGCCTGAGACCAACAAAAACAAGGGTCTCTGGTGCCCACAAATTGAGGGAAGTCCATAAGGTCATTGTACTGACTGCAGGCAATGGCAAAAGAGCCATCAGCTTAATGTCAATGTAAATTTAAAGGCTCCTTCAATTTATTCTGGGTCACCAGTCTAGTGTTACCCTGATTTAATTTATTCATTGACACCAGTCCAGTGGTACCCTGATTTAATTTATTCATTGACACCAGTCTAATGTTACCCTGATCTAATTTATTCACTGACAACATAGAATCATGGAATCATAGAAGGTTACAGCACAGAAGGAGGCCAATCAGCCCATCAAGTCCATGCTGTTTATGACCTGTCCAGCTGTGCGAGGTTAAGACAGTGCATTGGCCAGAGTGTTGAGTTCCAAAATCACATCTGTCCCTTTAAATCAGCCAAGGTGCACCTCCCCTTTAAGAGGTGCAGGCTGCCTTTAAGTGGTGCTAGCCACTCACCATATCGGGGCCCCCTGCTGGTGAGCAGCCACTTAACAGTGCAGGTAGCACTGGCTGCACGCAACAATCATGTAAAACAGCAGGCAGCACGAATGTTACGGTGCTGCCTGCATCTCAACGACCGGGTGCAGGATAATCGTGCACTGCGATCCCCGCGCCCATTAGCAGGGGTGACCAGAACGAGGGGCCATAAATATAAAATAGTCACTAATAAATCCAATGTGGAATTCAGGAGAAACTCTTTTTACCTAGAGAGTGGTTGGAATGTGGAACTCGTTACCACAAGGAGTAGTTGAGGCAAACATCATAAATACATTTAAGGGGAAGCTAGATAAACACATGAGGGAGAAAGGAATAGGAGGATATATTGACAGGGTTAGATGATGTAAAGAGGGAGGAAGCTTGTGTGAAGCATAAACACTGGCATGGACCAGTTGGGTTGAATGGCCTGTTTCTGTGCTGTACATTCTGTGTAATTCTCTGTAATAGTGTCACCCTGATTTAATTTATTCATTGTCACCAGTCCAGTATTATCCTGATTTAATTTATTCAGGGACACCAGTCTAGTGTTGCCCTGATTCAGTTTATTCCCTGTCTCCAGACCAGTGTTATCCTGATTTAATTTTTTCACTGACACCAGTCTAGTTAAAATCCTCATTCTCTACTGCCCACCCAAGTACTACGTCAAGTTTCTCACTGAGATCTCTTCACCGCTTTCATCCCTCAGCCTCTGCACCGAGGGACTTCTCATCCTCGGTGATTTCAACCTCCATCTCAACTCATTGGGGGTTAATTGGATAATCCCCAAAGATGGGCGCAGGGGTCGGGGTGCACAATTAACATACGCCCGGTCGTTGAGATGCAGGCAGCACGTAACATTCATGCTGCCTGACGATTTGAATGATTGCTGCGTGCAGCCAGCTCTATCTGCACTGTTGAGTGGCTGTACGCACCAGCAGGGGGCCCCAATATCGGGAGTGGCTAGCACTACTTAAAGACAGCCTGCACCTCTTAAAGGGGAGGTGCTCTGTTGCTGCATGAAGCGCTGGAAGTCCATTGGGAAGTAAATCTGTGCTGAAATATAGTGAAGAATGGCTGCGCCTGCAAGAGCGCATGCACCAAGGTTCTCAGATGATGCACTAGAGGCCTAGTTGAAGGGTGGACAGAAAGAGGAACATCCTATATCCGCAGTGGGGCAAGAGGCCCTCCAGACATATGCTCGTGAGGCAGTAGAGGATGAAGTCAATGCCAGGAGCATAGCACTATGAACATGGATGCAGTGGAGGAAGAAGTTCAACGATTTGACACAAGTGGTCAAGATAAGTGACTGTCAAGTGGCATCTCCTACCAACTGCACCACTGCTCCACACACTACACTCCCCATCACCCACATACCAACAAACTCTTTCAATTAGCATGCAACTCTTCAAAGCAGATGCCTTCATCTCCCCTCACGCATTACCACTGTTGCAAGCCGCACATCCACAACTCACAGGTGACACAAACTGGCAGCTATTCAACCATGACAGCCGCATCACCCAAACATCTTGCAGGACACTCACTGCCACACTTCCCTCTTTCTTGCAGGAGAAGGTGGTGTGTAACAGAAGGCAGCAAGTGGCAATGGCTTCATGGAACATGAACCTGCTGTCCTCTCTCAGGATGACAGCATTCCTGCTCCTACCCCTGCCACTCTGCCAGTGCCCTTGCTATTGCCTGTCAGCAAGCCAACCCACTCCCTGTAGAGTATCATCTGCCAGAACAAATAATCCAGCAACTAACCTGTAACTTCTGCTTGATCCCTTTAAATTGCGCTGGTGAGGGGTTCTCCCAGCTGTTTAAGTCCTATTCAGCTGTACAAGGTTCAGACCATGCGTTAGATAGGGTGTGGAGTTCCAAAATAGCAGCAGCCCTTTAAATCAGCGTTGCACACTGATTCACATCATAATCTCCCTATTCTGGATGCTGCTGGCAGACGTTAGGTGGGCGCTGGAAGTGTCTGCGTGCATCTCGGAAGCCATTTTTAGGGCTTAGGTGCCCCCATGTTGTCTGATATCGTTAACGGTTCCCTCTCCTCAGGTACTGTCTCCCCCCTCCTTCAAATCTGTCTTCATCACCCCCTCCTCAAAAGACCCACTCTTGACCCCTCTGTCCTTGCAAACTACCGCCCCATCTCCAACCTCTTTCCTCTCCAAAATCCTTGAACGTGTTGTCGCCTCCCAAATCTGTGCCCATCTTACCCGCAACTCCATGTTTGGATCCCTCCAATCAGGTTTCCGTCCCTGCCACAGTATGAAACGGCCCTTATCAGAGTTACAAATGACATCCCATGTGACTGTGACCAGGGTAAACTGTCCCTCCTCATCCTTCTCGACCTGTCTGCAGCCTTTGACATGGTTGACCACACCATCCTCCTCCAACACCTCTCCTCCATTGTCCAGCTGGGTGGGACTGCACTCACCTGGCTCCATTCCTATCTATCCAGTCATAGCCAGGTAATCACCTGCAATGGCTTCTCTTCCCGCTCTTGCTCCATTACCTCTGGAGTCCCCCGAGGATCTATCCTTGGCCCCCTCCTATTTCTCATCTTCATGCTGCCCCTCGGTGACATCATCCAAAAACACAAAGTCAGGTTCCACATGTACACTGACGACTCCCAGCTCGACCTCACCATCACCTCCCTCGACCCCTCCAGTGTCTCTGATTTGTGACACTGCTTGTCCGATACTGGATGAGCAAAAATTTCCTCCAACTAAATATTGGGAAGAACAAAGCCATTGTCTTCGGTCCCCAACACAAACTCTGGTCCCCAGCCACCAATTCCAACCCTCTCCCTGGTCACTGTCTGAGGCTGAACCAGACCATTCACAACCTTGGTGTCCTATTTGGCCCTGAGATGAGCTTCTGACCACATATCTGCTCCATCACCAAGACCGCCTACTCCCACCTTCGTAACATCGCCCATCTCCACCCCTGCATCAGCTCATCTGCTGCTGAAACCCTCATCCATGCCTTTGTTAACTCCAGGCTTGACTATTCCAATGCTCTCCTGGTCGGCCTCCCATCTTCTACCCTCCATAAACTTGAGCTCATCCAAAACTCTGCTGCCTGTATCCTAACTCACACCAAGACCCATTCACCCATCACCCCTGTGCTCACTGACCTACATTGGCTCCCGATCTGGGAACGCCTCGATTTTAAAAATCTCATCCTTGTTTTCAATTCCTTCCATGGCCTCGCCCCTCCCTACCTCTGTAACCTCTTCCAGCCCTACAACCCTCCGAGATCTCTCTGCTCCTCCAATTCTTGCCTCTTACACATACCCTAATTTAATCACTCCACCATTGGCGGCCGTGCCTTCAGCTGCCTAGGCCCTAAGCTCTGGAATCCCCTCCCTAAACCTCTCCGCCTCTCTACCTCTCTCTCCTCCTTTAAGACACTCCTTAAAACCTATCTCTTTGACAAAGCTTTTGGTCACCTTTGCTAATATCTCGTTATGTGGCTCGGTGTCAAATTTTGTTTGATAATGATTCTGTGAAGCACCTTGGGATGTTTTACTATGTTAATGGTGCTATATAAATGCAAGTTATTGTGGTGTTGTTGTTGTGGTGGTGGTGTTACCCTGTCATAATTTATTCGGGGCCACCAATCTAATGTTACCCTGATTTAATTTATTCACTGAAACCAGTCTAATGTTACCCTGATTTAATTTATTCACTGACACCAATCTAATGTTACCCTGATTTAATTTATTCACTGACACCAATCTAATGTTACCCTGATTTAATTTATTCACTGACACCAATCTAATGTTACCCTGATTTAATTTATTCACTGACACCAGTCCAGTGTTACCCTGATTTAATTTATTCACTGACACCAGTCCAGTGTTACCCTGATTTAATTTATTCACTGACACCAGTCCAGTGTTACCCTGATTTAATTTATTCACTGACACCAGTCCAGTGTTACCCTGGTTTAATTTATTCACTGACACCAATCTAATGTTACCCTGATTTAATTTATTCACTGACACCAATCTAATGTTACCCTGATTTAATTTATTCACTGACACCAATCTAATGTTACCCTGATTTAATTTATTCACTGACACCAATCTAATGTTACCCTGATTTAATTTATTCACTGACACCAATCTAATGTTACCCTGATTTAATTTATTCACTGACACCAATCTAATGTTACCCTGATTTAATTTATTCACTGACACCAATCTAATGTTACCCTGATTTAATTTATTCACTGACACCAGTCCAGTGTTACCCTGATTTAATTTATTCACTGACACCAGTCCAGTGTTACCCTGATTTAATTTATTCACTGACACCAATCTAATGTTACCCTGATTTAATTTATTCACTGACACCAGTCCAGTGGTCCCCTGATTTAATTTATTCACTGACACCAGTCCAGTGTTACCCTGATTTAATTTATTCAGCAAATTAACCCTAACTTTGTACCACAGGCTTCTACTGCTGCTTTCTCTTGGAATTTTCTATGGAAGCACTGGGAAAACTATCGGGTGCCTCAATGCTCGCAGCTGCCTTGACAATCCATCCTGGCTGGCTGTCCATGGACCTCCATTGACTGGGCATGTGTCTTTACACAGAGGTGGTGTCTGGCTTTGGGTGTCGAGACTTGGGCTTGTGCCAACAGTTGCCTTCCCCCTCATCAACCGAGTAGTATTGCCACAGTGAGGGGCTGTCGAACTGAAGCCAGGTGCTTACCCATGGTGACAGAGAGAAAATCAGAGGGAGGTTCACAGTCTCATGCACTTTGCAGCAGCTACAAAGGTTAAATTATGAAGACAGGTGCATAGTCTAGGCTTGTATTCCCTTGAATTTGGAAGATTAGGGAGTGATCTAATTGATGTCTTTAAGATGATTAAAGGAGTTGATAGGGTAGACAGAGAGAAACTATTTCCTCTGGTGGGGGAGTCCATATCAAGGGGGCATAACCTTAAAATTAGAGCTAGGCTGTTCAGGGGTGATATCAGGAAGCCCATAGTCACATAAAGGGTGGTGGAAATCTGGAACTCTCTCCCCCAAAAAGCTGTGAGGCTAGAGTTCAATTGAAAATTTCAAAACTGAGAATGCTGGATTTTTGTTAGGGAAGGATATAAAGGGATATGAAACCAAGGCGGGTAATTCGAGTTAAAATACAGATCAGCCATAATCTAATTGAATAGCAGGATAGGTTTGAGGGATTGAATGACCTACTCCTGTTCCTGTATCCCTTCCTGTTCCTTCCTAGTAGCTGTATTTAGAGCACGTTGATGGAGATCTGGGAACAAGTCAGTCAGATCTCCCTCTCAAACTGAAAATATTGTGTAGCACGGGGAGACCAGGGAGAAGAAGAAAATAACTAAGGAATAAAGGTTGCCTCACTATCATGGTTGGTTTTAACGGGTATCAAAAGCCATGATAGAAAAGACTTTTCCTTTTTGAACTTCCCATTTTGTAAGTTGCTGTTTTTAGCCCTTCTGTACCATTTACCATCCTCTAACCAAAAGAGCAAGCCTCAGCCTCACTCCCAAGCTCCTGTTAATGCTGCTAAGGAGTCCCTAACTACCAGCCTGGTCAACTTGCACTTTGACCTTTCAATTTCACCTTCTGAAGAATCAAATTGCTAGAATTTTGTTGGTTGTAGGATGTAAATTGCCTTTGGTTATTTGGTTTAGTTTAGCGAGAAAGCCTTATGGAAAGAGTCGATTGTTGAGAGATGAAGACCTCACTAGTCAATACATTTTTAACAAAAATAAATAGAAGGTGCTACTGAGGAAAGTAACGGCAGCACGAATTTCTATCTTGCAAATCAAAAATTGCCGTACGTAAACAAGCTCAAGGAGCTGTCGTGTATAACCCGTTGCAATTCATTTTAGAAACAATGTAGAACAGCCTAGTGGAGATCAGGAACTCATTAAGTGGGATGGGTGGAAATCACTGACTGAAATCCTATCCCTCCATCTTTAAAGGATAGCACTTTTAACATAGTAAAACGTCCCAAGGTGATTCACAGGAGCATTATCAGACAAAAAAAATTGACATCGAGCCAATGAAGGAGATATTAGGACATGTGACCAAAACCTTGGACAAAGAAGTAAGCTTTATGGAGGGTCCTAAATTAGGAGAGAGAGGTGGAGATGCAAAGAGGTTTAGGGAGGGAATTCCAGAGCTTAGGGCCCAAGCAGCTGAAGGCACGGCCACCAATGATGGGGCAAAGGAAGTGGGGGATGCACAAGAGGCCAGATTTGGAGCAACGCAGAGTTCTAAGAACATAAGAATTAGAAACAAGAGTAGGCCATACGGCCCCTCGAGCCTGGTCCACCATTCAATAAGATCATGGCTGATCTTCGACCTCAACTCCACTTTCCCGCCCGATCCCCATATCCCTTGATTCTCTTAGTGTCCAAAAATCTATCTATCTCAGTGTTGAATATACTCAACGACTGAGCATCCACAGCCCTCTGGGGTAGAGAATTCCAAAGATTCACAACCCTCTGAGTGAAGAAATTTTTCCTCATCTCCATCCTAAATGGCCGACCCCTTATCTTGAGACTATGACCCCTAGTTCTAAACTCTCCAGCCAAGGGAAACAGCCTCTCAACATGTAGCCCTCTAGATGTTGTCAAGCCACCTCAGAGTTTTATACATTTCAATGAGATCACCTCTCATTCTTCGAAGCTCCAGAGGGTTGTAGGGCTGGAGGAGGTTACAGAGATATGGAGGGGTGAGGCCATGGAGGGAATCGAAAACAAGGATGGGAATTTTAAAATCGAGGCGTTGCTGGATGGGGAACCAATGTAGGTCAGCGAGCACAGGGGTGATGGGTGAACGGGACTTGGTGCGAGTTAGGATACGGGCAGTTCGGAAATGAGTTTTGGATGCATTGAAAACAGTACAAACATTTATTCATGAAATGAAAGGCCCAGGCCAGAAGCTTATTTGTGTACAGATTTGCAAGACAGAAATCCCTGCTGTCGTTACATTGCTTAATAAGACCTTCATTGTTAATTTTTTATTAAAAACATACCGACAAGTAATGGTCTTCTTCTTCCAATAACGAAAGCAATGTGTTTCGGGAACAAAATGCAAACTGATCCTTCCTATAAGGCTCTGAGTTGAAGCAAATAACCAAATGCTTCACATCCCAGCACAATTCCATTGTTCGTCCTTTGTTTCTCGGGAAGTGCTGCTGTGTAGCTGCTTATTTTTGTTAATACATTTTCCTGACATACATGGCTACCAAATAAGTCTGCTGGGAAGGAAAGCATTGATTTTTTATTCTTGCATCTGTCGATCGCTCTGCCCTTTCGTTCCTGAAGAGCCATGTATCCGTGCATGTGTTTTATATAAGGGACATCTTGGGGGTGGAAGAAACACTGTCTCCTGTCTTATAAATACCGCATACCTCTCTCAATGATTTGTGCAAACCTTCTGCTCCATGTCACTCTCCGTATGCTGGAATGTGCATTTGGAATTCACCATAGGTTAGAGCAACACTTGTTTTGGCTGATAATCACATTTATAAAATACTGTCCACTTCACCCATCTCTCCAGAAACAAAACTGAACCTATTTTAAAGGGGTTGTGTCTTCAGCAAAGAGTGTTTAAAGAATAGAACAAATTAAGCAACAGGACAGGCCATTCAGCCCATCCACCAACTCCTTTCACAGGCCGTGTACAATCTATCCCATCGTGGACTCCACTCCAGCTATTGAGACGCCTGAGGAGATTTATCGTGACCGCCCCACAGCCAATCAAGCCAAGATATTGAAGATATTGATCCACTCCATATTGATCACAGCTGCCCGGTCGTTTTTCACAATTCCATAGACGCAGGCACACATTAGCCCTTGGATTCCATACAGTGTTTGATCATTCTCTGCCCATAACCCCCGATCCCCAAACCTACCCAGAAATTTATCCAGCTCTTTCTGAAGGAGAGAGTTAACACACCATCAACTGTTCCTGGCAGGAGCCTGATCCATAGCTTCAATTATGTGGAGAGACTAGAGGTTGTTCTCCTTACAGCAGAGAAGGTTAAGGGGAGATTTAATAGAGGTGCTCAAAATTACGAGAGGGTTTCGATAGATAAGGAGAAACTGTTTCCACAGACAGGAGGGTCGGTAACCAGAGGGCACCGATTTAAGATAATTGGCTAAAGCACCAGAGGGAAGGTGAGGAGAAATGTTTTATACAGCGAGTTGTTATGATCTGGAATGCACTGCCTGAAAGGGCGGTGGAAGCAGATTCAATAGTAACTTTCAAAAGGGAATTGGATAAATACTTGAAAAGAAAAAATTTGCAGGGCTATGGTGAAAGAGTAGGAGAGTGGGACTAATTGGACAGCTCTCTCAAAGAGCTGGCACAGGCACGATGGGCCGACTGGCCTCCTTCTGTGCTGTAAGGTTCTATGATATATCCACAACTCTTACCTTACAAGTTTCCTGATTGATTTGCGAGGATCCCAGCTCATCTGTTGCCATCTGCGTCAGTTCCTGACTCCCGGTGGTGCAGACAAACCTCCTGACTGCACTGTTTCATTACCCTGTCTGGAGCACCGTCAGGAACCGAGAGCCGACACAGGTGATCGGGATCCTCCCAGCTGACTCATGAGGCATAATGACTCTGTGGGAATGAACTCTCTCACTTTCTAGTCTCATTTGAGGTGGGTTCACTTTGTACTTCCATCCCCTGGTTCTGCATTTACAATCTAACGTGCTTACATTTACTTTATCCATTCCCGTTTGAAGATCTGCATCATTCAAACGACAAAAAAAAACTATATTTGGATAACAAGAGGAGCCATGTCTTTATTACAGAAATGATGTCGAAAGCAAGTGATAAAACAATGCACGATTTTAACTCGGGGGCCGGCGGAGTAAGTGTGAAGCCAGGCCCCGGGCTACTGTATCTCCCAAGCCCCCGTTTAAATAAGTTCGGCCCGACTCCCACCAGCAAATGAGAAAGTCTACTAGTCGCAAGTCTGCGAAATGTATTTTTAAATATAGAGGCCATTCTCCTGAGGGGAGAAGAGACCTCACTTTCAGAATGAATCTTCTGAATGTTTATTAAACTTAACAAATGCGGAGACTGCAGTCCCATCACCTACTTCCATTTTCAGTCCAGCGGTCAGGATACCAGTGTGGACCAGGGTCGCCAACTCTGATTGGGCATCTTCCTGGATGTTTCATCACATGACCTCCTGCCTCCTACCGCCCCGCCCCCACACTCTCGCCATTGGTCGCCCAACATGTCTATCCTCACGACGTCCCGCCTTCCTACGCCAATCGGAAAGTGAATAGACTCTTCATTATCCGATTGGATGATTCTTCACTATCAGTCAAACAGCCCAAATCCAATATTTTTATAACTAGTTAACAAAAGTGTTCAAGGAAAATGCAAAAAAGAACAATTTTCTATTGCCCCTATGATCTTTCTCCTGGGTTTACTCACAGCAGTGTCCTGGAGATTAGTCTTTAATTCCTGGAGACTCCAGGGCAATCCTTGAAAGGTTGGCAATATCTAGCGTGGGCCCTGCTTGCTGGAGTGCTGATGACCAGATGAACAGCACATACACAGACTGAGGGCTTTGCTGGAGTGCTAAATAGCTGAAAATGCCAAATTTAGGCATTAGCTCAATTTTGATGTGATGTAGACCGATTAATCTGCTGCTTAAGAACATATATAAATTGAGCCCAGCGCTTCTTCAGTTACCTCATAAAATTTGGATTTCTAAAGCTCTACTAAAGACAGAGCTCCCTTTTATCTGCTCCTTCATCACAACATTATAAGAAAATGTGCGCATTGAATTACAGCATCTGCTATCAACGGTCACCCGGGTGACAGGTCTCTATGGGCGTTGCCAAGTCAACATCAAGACCAGGCCTGCACCGCTTAATAAAAAACTTGCTCAACTGTTTTCTCTCTCTCTTTCTCTCTCTCTCATTTTAAATATAAGAACATACCAAACTCATCAAGCCATTTTAGACTGTGTACAATTTGCTTGACCATGGTCTCTACACCCATTTATCTTTTGAGGAAAGGTTTTACAGAGTTTACACCCGATCCATAAAGATAAATCAAGTAAAATTCCAGAATCCCAATCTAATCTTGTGTCCCATCTTCTTCTTCTCTAATTAACTTTGCCAAACTCTGGTTGGACGTATTCCTGGAGTTACATCACATGACCTCCCACCTCCAGCCATCCAGCCCGGTCAAACAGCCTTTATTCCCCATCTCCCAATTTTTGTATCAATAATAAATGAAAGTGTTTAAAGAAAATGAAAGAAATAACACCTTTTTTTTTTAGAGCCCCTATGATTTTTCTCCTGCATTGCTTGCACCAGTGTCTCCAGGCCAATCCTGGAAGGTTGGCAACCCTATCCCCAATGTGTTCACGTCCCTGGCAGTTCACAAAGCATCATGCTCTAACTAATAATCAATCATCTCCAAAAAGAACAACGCTTATAACCTGGTCTCATTCTTAAATCGATCTCTTTCAAAGTGATATAATTATTGTGATCATTGTTTAGAAAGCTTGACTTCTCATCCAAGGACTGTAGAGGGTCATCATTCTGAATGATAGAAAAGGCCCTACGATGGCCTTAATCTACCTGGGCATTGAGGTGGGAGTTCAGTTTTAAAAAATCAGTAAAAGTGACCATGAAGCTGTCAGATTGTTGTAAAAACCCAACTGGTTCACTGATGCCCTTTAGGTTAGGGAACCTGCCGTCCTTACCCAGTCTGGCCCTTGTGTGACTCCAGTCCCACACAAACGTGGTTGACTTTTAATTTCCCTCTGAAATGGCCTAGCAAGACACTCAGTTGTATCAAACCGTTACACTGCAGTGGTTCAAGAAGAAGGCCCACCACCACCTTCTCAGGGCAACTAGGAACAGGCAATAAATGCCGGCCTTGCCAGCGATGCCCAAATCCTGAGAATGAATTTTTTTTAAATGCCTAAAAAGAGGTGCAAAAAATAGGAAAATGTGACTTGGTTTCATGGTTGATAGCAGCAATCGTTGGAACAGTACCTGGCAAGAGCCTGTGCCTTCAACAACAAGGAGAACTTGAATTCATATAACGGATTTAGCATAGTAAAATGTCCCAAGGCACTTCACAGGAGCGTAAATCAGACGAAATATGACACCAAGCCACAGAAGGAGATATTAGGACATGTGACCAAAAGCTTGGTCAAAGAGGTAGATTTAAGGAGCGTCTTAAAGGGGGAGAGAGAGATGGAGAGGCGATCATCTCAGCCCCAGAACATCGCTGCAGGAGTTCCTCAGGGTAGTGTCGTAGGCCCAACCTTCATCAATGACCTTCCCTCCATTATAAGGTCAGAAATGGGGATGTTCACTGATGATTGGATATTGTTCAGTTCCATTCGCAACCCTTCAGATAATGAAGCAGTCCGAGCCCACAAGCAGCGAGACCTGGACAACATTCAGGCTTGGGCTGATAAGTGGCAAGTAACATTCACGCCAGACAAGTGCCAGGCAATGACCATCTCCAACAAGAGAGAGTCTAACCACCTCCCCTTGACATTCAACGGCATTACCATCGCCGAATCTCCCACCATCAACATCCTGGGGGTCACCATTGACCAGAAACTAAACTGGACCAACCACATAATTACTGTGGCTACAAGAGCAGGACAGAGGCTGGGTATTCTGCGGTGAGTGACTCACCTCCTGACTCCTCAAAGCCTTTCCGCCATCTACAAGGCACAAGTCAGGAGTGTGATGGAATACTCTCCACTTGCCTGGATGAGTGCAGCTCCAACAACACTCAAGAAGCTCGACACCATCCAGGACAAAGCAGCCCACTTGATTGGCACCCCATCCACCACCCTAAACATTCACTCCCTTCACCACTGGCGCACTGTGGCTGCAGTGTGTACCATCCACAGGATGCACTGCAGCAACTCGCCAAGGCTTCTTCGACAGCACCTCCCAAACCTGCGACCTCTACCACCTAGAAGGACAAGGGCAGCAAGGACATGAGAACAACACCACCTGCACGTTCCCCTCCAAGTCACACATCATCCTGACTTGGAAATATATCGCCGTTCCTTCATCGTCGCTGGGTCAAAATCCTGGAACTCCCTACCTAACAACACTGTGGGAGAACCTTCACCACCCGGTCTGCAGCGGTTCAAGAAGGCGGCTCACCACCATCTTCTCGAGGGCAATTAGGGATGGGCAATAAATGCCGGCCTCGCCAGCGACACCCACATGAATGAATAAAAGAAGAAGCGAGGTTTAGGGTGCGACTTCCAGAGCTTAGGGCCTAGATGGCTGAAGGCACAGCCACCAATGGTGGAGCGAAGGAAGGGGGTTCAAAAGGCAACAGTGTTTATGCTAAGAATCCAAACAGCCAGCTACTGTCAATGGAACTCAGAGCAGGGCTGAAATGGTAGGGGAGGGGAAGGGAGGGGGGTCCATTTTCATCTTGAACCTCCTGGTGATAATCTGATGAAGAGGATTGCCGGCCCAATATAGAACCTGAGTGACTTCAATGGAATAAAATTGGGGCACGTTCTACAATGGGCAGGTGATCTGCTCTGCCAGATATATCCCGAGAGGGGTCAAGTGGAAAATCGACCCCAGAGGGTCTCATCAGTTCTCTGTGCGCTGTTTTCTTAAGTAGATGGGTTCTTTTCTTTAGACATCACACAACAGCTCAGTAGAATCAGGAACAACAAATCCCTCGGTCATCCCAAGCTCAACGTGGCCGCGTTCACTCTCTAAATCCAGCATCAGTGTTAGTGCTTCAAACCCAACCTAAACTCGCGTGATGTAAATCCGGAGTCAGGGCCCAATCTGACTCCAGAGTGAAGTGGAGTGAGGCTCTCTCCTCCAGGGAATCTGCTTCCCATGTCTGGCTGGGATTTACTTTAACACAATTAAGGAAAATCGGGCAGGTTCCTTTACACGGGGAGACTCCAATCCACCCAATTGTTTGTATACTTGCTGTGCTCGGGTGATTCAGAGATAACCCACACTGCAGTTGTTGTGTAAGTGAACTGTTTTGTATAAGTAGTGAGGGCGGATTAATGACACCGCCCCAATTATGTGGTGGCTCCCCACAAAACTCATCATAATTTATTTTGCCGTGCTCAGCATGCTGTGTATTAACCTGGCGGGAGTCTGTGTGTGGGAGGGGGGTCTTGGCAATAGAAATCGGACACAAACTGATAGCTGAGGCATCCTGTGCAAATGGGATATTGGGTGGCGACATGGCTGTGATGCTTCACCCCATGGTAAAATAGCCTGCCAGCAACTCACTTTCTCAGTATACTCATGAAGGGTGGCGAGGTGGGTTGAGGGCCCGGAGAGCAGCCAGTGCCCTTGGAAATGCACGCCAGAATGGAGTGGGCATCTAAACTGGTGCAGTTTTGTGGGCGCGTCTTAGCCTTTTTTCTTGCCAATTCTCTCCCTTCCTCCCCTGAAGGCATTGAACTTTTGCCCGGATACACAGGCAATAAGTACCCTCTAGCATCTTACCCAACTCGCCATTATTCATGTGCGAGCTTTGGCAGTACAAGTTGGTAGGCTATTCAACCGTAGGGGCATCAGAGGGGAGCCTGATTCTGTGCTTCCCCGGTGTCCACGCGGGAGCACTTTCTTGCAAGGGGTCGCTGGACAGCAGTCAGGAGCGGGGCCATTTCCTGGGTTTTCCTCTCCCTAACATAGGAGGGCAGCGGACGGTTGTGTAATTCCCCAAGTGCTGTCCCGCTAAGATCAGACCAGAGCCCGAACTTTTCCAGCATTCTCTGGTTTTATTTCAGATTTCCAGCATCTGCATTATTTTGCTTTTGATGGAGCCCGAATTTGGTGCCTTCTTGGAGTTGGGGGGAGGGGTCGGGGGTCAGAGGTCCCGCCCGGCAGGAAACCAACGGGATTGGATTGGGTGTTCATTTTACACACCGCCCGGTTTTATGTTCCATTGAAGTCAATGTTGAAATGGCCTGTGGTCTTGGTCTGCGAACCTTACCTACTCCCCAAGCTCCGACTAAGGCAAACAAATTTAGGAGCTTGGGTCTGAAATCAGTGCAGGAATCATTCATCCAGTGTCATCGTTCTGGGCCCATAAAATGGGTGCAATGATGTTAGATTTCGACCCCATTATATCTCCCCGACTCCCATTCCCTGAGCCTCCGCTCCTGATGGTGCGAGTTCACGCTGGGGTAGAGTTCCCACAGCACCACCTGGTACTTTATCCCAAGTGCTTCCCTCCCACTCAGAATACCACAGCTGGTTAACAGCCGTGACACCATTCCATACACCAGCTGGAGACAGCTTTCCGCAGTGGCGCAGGTTCCCCTCAGTGACGCAGGAAAGCTATAGGAAGTTCGCAGTAAACCAAGACTGCAACATTATGTGGCAAAAGACAGGGAAAAAATGCTAGACACATATTTTGACATGCTAAGACTTCACACCGAGTTGTAAAAAGAAAGAAAGAACTCACATAAAGATAGTGCCTTTCACGACCTCAGGGTGTCCCAAAGTGCTTTACAGCCAATGAAGTACTTTTGAAGTGTAGGCACTGTTGGAATGTAGGAAACATGGCAGCTAGTTTGAGCACAGCAAGGTCACACAAACAGCAATGTGATAATGACCAGATAATCTGTTATTAATGTTGTTTGAGGGATAAATATTGACCAGGGCACCAGGGAGTACTCCCCTGCTCTTTGAAATAGTGCTGTGGGATCTTTTACACCCACTTGAGAGGGCAGACAGGGCCTCGGTTTAATGTCTGATCCAGAGGAGGGCACCTCGAACAACATCCCCTCATTCCCTCTGCCCTGGAGCGTCAGCCTGGATTATATATTCAAGTCTCTGGAGTGGTTCGCGAACCCACGGACCTTTCTGACTCATAGGGGAGAGTGCTACCACTGAGCCACAGCTTACTCAGTGTTATAAAAAGCGAGCTATAGAAAGGCAAAGTAATTTAGGGAGAGTGTTCCAAAGAGCAGGGACCTAGCAACTGAAAGGCCAACTCTCATGGTCAATCATGGGGAGCAGGAAATAAGCAGTAAACTAGTGTCGGGAAGTGTGGAGGGACTGAGATATGACAGACTGAGGCTGAGGAGGGATTTGAGCATGAGGACCAAAGACCTTGAAGTCAATGCTATGTGGGAGAGGGAGCTTGGCAAGAACAGAAGTAGAATCATAGAAAATCTACGGCACAGGAGGCCGCCATTCGGCCCATTGTGTCAGCGCTGGCCGAAAATGAGCCACTCAGCCTAATCCCACTTTCCAGCGCTTGGCCCTATAGGTTACGGCACTTCAAGTGCACATCCAAGTACTTTTTAAATGTGATGAGGGTTTCTGCCTCCACCACCCTTTCAGGCAGTGAGTTCCCGACCCCCACCACCCTCTGGGTGAAAAATATTTTCCTCGGCTCCCCTCTAATCCTTCGACCAATCACTTTAAATCTATGCCTCCTGGTTATTGACCTCTCTGCTAAGGGAAATAGATCCTTCCTATCCACTCTATCTAGGCCCTTCATAATTTTGTACACCTCAATTAAATCCCCCCTCAGCCTCTTCTGTTCCAAAGAAAGCAACCCCAGCCTATCCAATCTTTCCTCATAGCTAAAATTCTCCAGTCCTGGCAACATCCTCGTAAATCTCCTCTGTACCCTCTCTAGTGCAATCACATCCTTCCTGTAATGTGGTGACCAGAACTGTACGCAGTACTCAAGCTGTGGTCTAACTAATCTAACTAGCATAACCTCCCTGCTCTTATATCCAGTGCCTTGGCTAATAAAGGAAAGTATCCTGTATACCTTTTTAACCACCTTACCTGTCCTGCTACCTTCAGGGATCTGTGGACATGCACTCCAAGGTCCCTCACTTCCTCTACACCTCTCAGTATCCTCCCATTTATTGTGTATTCCCTTGCCTTGTTTGTCCTACAGTGAGGCTAGTGTGGTACTTTGCCATGAAGTTTTAGATTAACTAGAGTTTGTGAAGGGCAAAGGAGGAAAGGTCAATGAGGATGGTATTCTATAAATCAATTCTGGAGGCGAAGATGCTCTAGATTGAAGATTCAGCAGTAGGGGGTTGGGGACAAACAGGCAATGTTCTGGAGGTGGAAGAACGTCCTCTAAAAGAGGAGAGATATAACAGATGATGGATGTTCTTAGCTATTGAGAAATGGCAGGGAATTGGGATTAAAAAGAGCCGGTGTGGCTAACAGAATGGAGCAGGTTCGATGGGCCGAATGGGCCAAACCTGTTCCTAAATTCCCATGTTCCAATGAGAGGAGGGGTAAAATTGGAGGGGCAAGGGGGAAAGAACCAGATCAGCCTCCTTACTTTGCACAAAATTTTATTTCCATGAGCTTTAATTTCCGAAACAACCTGGAACCAATGTTTCCAAATGTTATTTTTTCCACAGAGAGGCAGCCATTTGTTTGCAAAGGAAACACAATAAAAGCCACTCGATAAACGGAGACACCAGCCAGCTGTTTCCTTGTACTGTCCTGTGTTGCTTTTGGTGTGTAATGTTAACCAGTTTAAAGCTGCGACGTTCCATAATCTGAAAACACAGTTGGAACATTGGGCTGGATTCCATTGGCAAGGTCTAGACTGGCGAAGGACTGGGTGCCAGCCTCCCCTCCCTCGAGTTGCCATTGTCCTCATTTGTTTTTTTGCTGCTGAATAAATAACAACAATCTCATTTTAATAGATTTCCCTCTGCACTCTCGCATTGGCGTGCAAGAACTCTGTTGAAGTTTCTGAGGAAATTTGTTCACATACAATGTGGGATTGTTACTGACTGCATTGCATCCCTCATTCAAAAGCCACGAGTGCTATGTATTGTGTTACCCAGGGGTCAAGGCAGACGCGATACTTTGAAAGGAACTGTACCGTTTATTTACCCCCAATTCCTCCCGTCAGCCCTCCCTATCTCTGTAACCTCCTCTAGCCCTACAACCCTCCCCGCCCCCGGAGATCTCAGCGCTCCTCCAATTCTGGTCTCTTGCGCATCCCCGATTTTCATCGTTCCACCATTGACGGCCGTGCCTTCAGCTGCCTGGGCCCCAAGCTCTCGAATTCCTCCTTAAACCTCTCCGCCTCTCTACCTCTCTCTCCTCCTTTAAGTCGCTCCTTAAAAACCTTCCTCTTTGACCAAGCTTTTGGTCTGCTGTCCTAATATCTCCTTATGTGGCTCGGTGTCAAATTTAGTTTGATAACGCTCCTGTGAAGCGCCTTGGGATATTTATACTACACTAGAGGCGCTATATAAATGCAAGTTGTTGTTGAAGGCACTAACTCTTACCGGGCATGGTTAAAACAAGGCCCTTCAGTACCTAACCCAAGTGCCCATTCTTCTTGCGCCAGGCTAGTCCACGAGGTTTGCTGTGCTGTTCAACCGTGGCCAGCCCAATCCCTGCCCTCAACCCATCCATTTGAGCAGGGTTCACTGGATAGCGTTCCGAAGCGGGAAGCCGAGCCAATTTTCACGTCCCCAGCCATCAGCAATGATGCAGCAAAGTAAATGAGAGAGCATTGGTGCAATTGTGGCACCACTTCAAACAAACACTTGCTTTGGGCGGGGGAGACCGCCATGTTCTTGGTCGCATGGTTGATTCACTCACACCTGCCCTTCACAGGACAGTGAAGTGCTTTTGATCCCATTGGCCTGCATCGATCTGCGAAGGAATCAGCTGTGGCTCAACGGTAGCAATCTCCCACCCTGAATGCGCATGTTGTGGGTTCAAGTCCCACTCCAGAGACTAGACACAATCTAGGCTGACACTCAGGGAGTACTGAGGGAGTGCTGCACTGTCGGAGGTGCCGTCTTTCGGATGAGATGTTAAACCGAGGCCCTGTCTGCCCTTTCAGGTGGACGTAAAAGATCCCATGGCACTATTTCAAAGAAGGGGAGTTGTCCTGGCCAATATTTATCTCTCAACCATCATCATTAAACAGATGAGCTTTGTCGTTTATCACAATGCTGTTTGTGGGAGCTTGCTGTATGCAAATTGGCTGTCGTGTTTCCTACTCAGTGACTACACTTCAAAAGTACATCATTGGCTGTAAAGCGCTTTGGGATGTTCTGCGGTCGTGAAAGGTGCAATATAAATGCAAGTTTTTCTTTATTTATTTATTGGTGAAGGTAGTGACTTTAATACAAACACACGCACATTAATGTTGATACCTAAGCCCAGGGCTGAGAACCTCCTCACGACTTAAGCAGGACGGCTTCTTCAGATCCATCAACTGCGGCCAGCCTGGCCATGAATCAGTTCCGCAATGTTAATTTTTTATTCATTCTGGGGATATGAGCATCGCTGGCAAGGTGGGCATTTATTGCCCATCCCTAGTTGCCCTTGAGAAGGTGGTGGTGAGCCTTCATTTTGAACCACCGCAGTCCGTGTGGTGAAGGTGCTCCCACAGAGCTGTTAGGTCGGGAATTCCAGGATTTTGGCCATAAGGACTATAAGCACAGGTTAGGGATCGAAACTTGGCACCCTCCAAATCGCTAGGACAACACCTGGTGGGTTCACCCACAAAATCATCGGGAAACCAGCGTGAATTTTATTTTAACCTTTGTATATTATTAAAACTATGATGAGTGAAAAAAATGAAAATGTTCTCAATGTAAGAGGAACTTGCGGCTTGGAGAACGAGGGCAAATTAGCTAAGGTGTCCAACCCAGGCTGTTCCTGAAAACACCACCCCCTCCTCTCCAAAGAGGTGGTAAAGTCCATTTAAAGCAAAGAAAATACTTACAGAAAATACATCAATAAATAAAGATGGCCAAAACATTCCAGGACATTAATGAAGTCCTTCAATTGCAATCACAGCTGTCCGAATGTCACGGTGCTAATCTGTATGAAGTCCCACCAACTGCAGCTAAAGGTCTGATGAAGCATTTCACTCCATTTGAAAATGACATCAGGCAAAATGAGCAGAATAGGAAAAGCAGCTGTTTCACCTGAGTAAACATACGGCTTTCTGCTCGCCCACCAAAAGCCCTCTCGCTAAATCTGGTGTGAAAGGAAAATGCAAAGTGGGGACCTGTTTGTGTTTGGTGAAAGATCCCTGCAATCTGCAGCCCTGGGCACCTTTACACAGCACCAATTATCATCAATTATTTTCCTCAGGTTGCCAATACGCTTAGAACATTTTCAGGATTTCGCTAGAAAGAGTTGGAGGTGGGAATTCCTCCCACGATGCATACAATGCCGCTAATACATAGAATGCAGCAGGTAACATCCCCCAAGGTGTGAAAGAATCAAAGCCTTTGCATACTCTTCCATCTTTGAGCTTACAATAATTCATCACATTGAATAATTCAGAAATTGAAGGGGCAAATTTGATTGCAGCTTTTGAAACCCTGTCGCAGTGCCCCCAGCTTCCCCAATGGCCAACTGCACTGCACTGTATGGCACTGAGCTGCACAGACCAAGACTGCCCTGGGTTAACCCATGCCCTTTATCAGCTGGTACATGCTAGGGCAGTGGTGAAGCTGCTACAATTGGCCTCAGTGTCGTTGGGTTGGGAAGAAGTCAGAAGGTTGTGTGATAAATTGGATAGTCAGGTGGTAAAGAATAGAATACTGGTGCCTGATCTTCAGTTGCTTCCAAGCCTTTATTCACAGCGATCCACATTACCCACTCCACACCCTAGATGCACTCTCATATAAATGGATACGAGAGTCCCCAATTGATACGCACCACCTGAATACAATTGACGCTAATTGATATAAATCACATGGATACAATTAACAGGTTGTGGGTTCTGACCTTTAAATCAGAAGGTTGAGGGCTCGAGTCCCGCTCTAGAGACCTGAATATATAATCCAGGCCGACACTCCGCAGTGTCGGCCTGGATTATATATTCAGGTCTCTAGAGCGGGAGCGCTGCACTGTTGGAGGTGCCGTCTTTCAGATGAGACATTAAACCCAGGCCCCCTCTGCCCTCTCAGGTGGACGTAAAATATCCCATGGCACTATTTTGAAGAAGAACAGGGGAGTTCTCTCTGATGTCTTGGCCAATACTTATCCCACAACCAACATCACTAAAACAGACTACCTGGTTATTTATCACAATGCTGTTTGTGGGATCTTGCTGTGCGCAAATTGACTGCCATGTTTTCTACATTACAACAGTGACTACACTTCAAAAAATATCTGATTGGCTGTAAAGCGCTTTGGAATGTCCTGAGGTGCTGAAAGGCGCTATATAAATGCAAGTTTTACATTCTATATGGTGATGCTGCTGGGAAGTTCTTGCGTGAGTCGATGTTACATAAGAACATAAGAACATAAGAAATAGGAGCAGGAGTAGGCCAATCGGCCCCTCGAGTCTGCTCCGCCATTCAATAAGATCATGGCTGATCTGATCCTAACCTCAAATCTAAATTCATGTCCAATTTCCTGCCCGCTCCCCGTAACCCCTAATTCCCTTTACTTCGAGGAAACTGTCTATTTCTGTTTTAAATTTATTCAATGATGTAGCTTCCACAGCTTCCTGGGGCAGCAAATTCCACAGACCTACCACCCTCTGAGTGAAGACATTTCTCCTCATCTCAGTTTTGAAAGAGCAGCCCCTTATTCTAAGATTATGCCCCCTCGTTCTAGTTTCACCCATCCTTGGGAACATCCTTACCGCATCCACCCGATCAAGCCCCTTCACAATCTTATATGTTTCAATAAGATCGCCTCTCATTCTTCTGAACTCCAATGAGTAGAGTCCCAATCTACTCAACCTCTCCTCATACGTCCGCCCCCTCATCCCCGGGATTAACCGACTGAACCTTCTTTGTACTGCCTTGAGAGCAAGTATGTCTTTTCTTAAGTATGGAGACCAAAACTGTATGCAGTATTCCAGGTGCAGTCCCACCAATACCTTATATAACTGCAGTAATACCTCCCTGTTTTTATATTCTATCCCCCTAGCAATAAAAGCCAACATTCCGTTGGCCTTCTTGATCACCTGCTGCACCTGCATACTAACTTTTTGATTTTCTTGCACTCGGACCCCCAGATCCCTTTGAACTGCAATACTTTCCAGTTTCTCGCCATTAAGATAATAACTTGCTCTCTGATTTTTCCTGCCAAAGTGCATAACCTCACATTTTCCAATATTGTATTGCATCTGCCAAATCTCCGCCCACTCACCCAGCCTGTCTATATCCCCTTGTAGGTTTTTTATGTCCTCCTCACTCTCTACTTTCCCTCCCATCTTTGTATCATCTGCAAACTTCGATATGTTACACTCGGTCCCCTCCTCCAAATCGTTAATATAGATTGTAAAGAGTTGGGGACCCAGCACTGACCCCTGCGGAACACCACTGGCTACTGGTTGCCAGTCCGAGAATGAACCATTTATCCCAACTCTCTGCTAACTGTTGGGTCAAGACAGGATCAGGCTCGATGGTGATATGCCCTACAGTCTAAGCTCACACATGAACAACGGACACTTGGGAGAGGTACAGGGGGCTGTTAGCTGTCGGGAGAGGAGAGGAGGAAGGAAATAGCTAAAGAAGATTCCAGTGACATGTATTTCTTCTCATCGAGCGTTTAATGAAATGTCCCATTTGTGCACACATTTAGGGTCGTTTAGCTGCCAATTCATTTGAAGCATATCCTCCAAAGCCAGCCCGAAGCACAGAAACAATTATTTTTTTTAAACACAGGTGCATTTTGTCCCATAATTGAAATCATTCAGGGATGAAAGTGGATACTGTGGGTCATGGGGAATATCAGGGATCCAGGAGAGTGATGTCAGGATCCACTTGTAGAAGTTTTCTGAAAACATCCTGCAAATCAATATCAATATCAGGTAGGAAATGAGAGTGTGTGGAGGGTAAAAGTACAAAATGCATTCAGTCAAATGAGCGAGGAACAAACTGAGGGGATGGGTTACACTATTCCCCACACTGTGACCATCAAATTTCAACTCTGCTGTCATGGAGAGAGGCCCAGCAAAGGTCAGGAGTAGTCTCCATAGGGAGACAGAGAGGGTCGTGCCCTGGCATTCTAACACTTCCCAGCTAGGAACTGGCTAAAGGGCTGCCTGTCAGATCTTTGTAAGAAGGACCGGGGCCGGGGGGTGGTGGAGGAGGGGAGAGGAGATATGAGCAAGCAAAAAGGAGAAGAGTAATTAAAAAGAGTTACAAGAGAGCAAAAAAAGCACTGCACTAAGATCTGAAAATTCCAAGTGCAGCAGATGAGGACATCTGCTGCCAAGAGTTTTTTTTAATTCGTTCTCCGGATGTGGGCGTTATTGGCAAGAACTGCCCATTCCTCGTTGCCTCGAGAAGGTGGTGGTGAGCCTTCTTTTTGAACCACTGCAGTCCATGTTTATAGTGGTTTGATACAACTGAGAGCCACTTCAGAGGGCAGTTAAAGTCAACCACGTTGGTGTGGGACTGGGGTCACATATAGGCCCAGACCGGGTAAGGAGGGCAGGTTTCCTTCTCTAAAGGGCATTAGTGAACCAGTTGGGATTTTACGACAATCTGACAGCTTCATGGTCACTTTTACTGAAAACAGCTTTTTATTTCCAGATTTTTTAACTAAATTCAAAATCTCAAATGTGATGGGATTGGAACTCATGGGTCAAAATTTTAACTGGGAGCTGGGAACCCAGCGTGTCCATAGATATTTGTGTGGGGAACCCGGAAGCCAAGTGAGCATGTCGTGATCTGCGATCGAAACTTAATTGAAGGTGAGATTTTGTGCTTCCTGGTTTCCCATGCACCAGGCAGCCAAATTGACAGGCTGGCATCGGGTGAGTGGATGGCATCGGGTGAGCCTTGAAGGTTGGGGGGGGTCCAGCATCGGGGGAGGGAGGAGTTGGCCAATCGCGGGGTCATGTCGCGCCAGGTGAGCTTGATGGACCTGGAAGAAGCACTCTTGCTCCTACAAGCAATGCAGTAAAGGCACTCAACTCATGGATCTGGCCCTTCCCGCCTGCTTTCACCTGACGAGCTCCTTTAAGTATCGGCCCGCCCACTTTAGGTGGGGGCGGGACTTCTGGGTGTCTGTTGTGCGCACACATCCAAACGACCCTGGGTCAAACCCAGAAGTGGGCGTGTTAGAGCCGAGGTGAGGTCCTGCTCCAAAAATCCACATTTTTACTGCCCAACCGCCCTGAACCCACCTGTTCTTGGAGATTAAAATTACCCCCACGTTCTCCGGATTATTAGAGTAGGAGTTTGTATTACTAATGCAGTAACATAACCACTATACTACTGTACACTAGTCAGCATGATGATGCTTTGACAGGACTTTTGTGATCGGGTGATTATCTCATTCTGCAGTTCAAAAGTTAATAATGTTTATAAAATGCCTAATGAGCCCTTGCTGCTGGACTTCATGCTGTGCATCAATAAACCAGTCATATTTCTCACTAACATGTGAAGAGAAATGCCCACAGTTCTTTGGACTAAACACCATCGACACTCATCACAACTGAGTACTGGACCAGCTGAATAGACTGCGCACAAGGGATAAAGAAACAATTGCAAACGCACACAGCATGCCCGGTTCTCCTCGCCTCAACTGGCTCACTGGGTTCAGATAGCATCTCTCACTATGCTGGGTCGGCCACAATTAAAGCTATTTGGCTGTACAACCCCACCGTGTTAACGTTGGCTAAAAGAGTGCCTCTGACAGTGCTCAATGCAAATACTGCTGAGGTAGGTAAGGGAGGTGAGGGAGGGAAGGAGAGAAGGAGGGAAGGAAGTTTACCCTTCCCCTGATGGGGGCAGCGACTTCCCAGCACTGGAGATGCAGGCTCACTTCATCACCCCCACCCCATCCTGCTACTAATAGTTAGGCATGTAGGGAGAGTCAACCCTTCACTCTTACATGGAAAGTCATGCACAACCCTCACATAACATATTTTATATATATATATACACACACACATACATATACATAATATACATCCCCAACCTTTATCATCTCTAAATACTCAAAGGAGGAAGAAACATGATCAAAAGAGACAGAGATTCATTTTGTGGGAAATGAGCCTATCTTCAGGTCTTATTAATATGCCATCTCAGGAAGCACCTGAAAGGTGTGCAACAGATGGAAAAGGAGAATCAGACTCCCAGGCCCAAGCTATTGAAGCTAAAGATAGCAACACTCATCAACCATTTCCATCAGCTTCACTTTCAAACCTAGCCAAAACAATCCTGACATTCTGGAAAGATGGCTCACTCCATTTCAAAGATAAATCAGATTGACTATCCTGTGTCTGGTTAAGTGTTCCTCCGCCCACTCCGTGTCTGCACAGATTCCTGTCTCTGTATTCACACCTGTTCTGACATGAGCTAGCAACTAGAATTGCCACCTGTTTTTTATACAGATCCTTTTATTTGCCAACCATTGTAACTGTAGTTTATAAGTCCGGACGCAAGCTGCCAGAGTGAAGTTGGCTGCTACGAGGGAATAGTTGGAAAATCAAAGGGGGGAGAGTCAAAAGTAACGGCATTTCAAAAAAAACCTGACTGATCTGACATAAGTTTTCTATTTTCTCTCTACTCCATGGAATGATATTGGGTAACCAGAACTTCAAGTCTTCATTTGGGCCAATGAATTCCACCTCATAAAGCAATGAAAGCTATGAGAGAAACCTGTTCCTCAATTTTATCTCTCTCCTGATGACCTGACCCCAATTTTGAAAATCCTATCAACGGAGATAACAATTAAAAATGAACAACAGGCGCAGGCCCAGCAAACAAACAATTTTAGTTTAAATTTCCAAGTCATTATTCCAAGTAGTTGCTACTAGAGGTGGCACACAATCTGACTGCAAACTGTTGGTAACTAATCTGAAATCCTGGATCAAACTAAGCCGAGCCTGAGACTGGGTAAAACTGATGCGTTACTGAGTGGAAAGATTCCAGGGTCATTCTCTGGACTGGGCCAAATTAGCTGACTTACATTTGGCCTCTCATCGCCCTTGGGTTCAGTATCACATCCCATGGTGCATTTACATGTTGAGCGATTGGGGAGATAATAGAATTGAATTTCACTGGCAACACATGGGGCACTGAATTTAAAACTGACTCCACCCCATCCTTAGCTGCACCCACATCGAAGATGAGCCACAAAGTAAACCTAAGTGTCACGGCAATATTGACTGTCATGGTGGATTGGCTGAAAAATCCTTGCCCTGAAACTGTGTACTGAGCAGTTACAGCGTTACTGTTGCAGATGGATATACTCGGCAGAGAAGCAACACAAGAGTAATTAGATCCATGGTCTGTTTGAAATGAAAACTGTGGCCTGGTTGCGAAAACCTTGCTAACATCAACGAAACACTTGTCTCCACCACTGTCTGATCAGGGTTGCAGCATTCGCGTGAGATATGGTTCAATTTTGCTTCATGTCTGAGATATAAATACTGTAAGATCATGTCTTCTGCACCCCTCCAGGATTTGAAGGGTTCTCAGCCATATTCTATAGCCCGCAGAGATTTTAGGAGTAGGGTGGCATTACTGAAATCAGTGTGAGACAATAAACGCTGTGATGGTATGACTTTCTCCTCCAAAATCCAATCTGCAGGAAAACAAAACGGTACTGTCCCTTTAACTACTTGATCTAAGCCTAGGCGGATGCATGAATGACTTAGAGATTGCCTGACACAGGTTGATGAAAAAGATTTAAAATTCTTGAGCAAGCAATGGCTGAGACAAGAGTTTCATTCATGTTAGCAAAGGTCTGCTCAACCAACCGAAACTAGGACAGTTTTAATTTCAGACATACCAAAGGGCCTAATTACTCCGCACTGGCTCTCCGTCCTTCCTTCCTGACAATACCCGTCTGTAAAGTAATCCCGTGTCTGCTCAATGCTCTCAACATGAAGTTTTTATGCCATTGTTCTTGAAGTATCTCAAAGCTGTTTTAATAATGAACTTCCCCATACCCAAAAAATATGGCACAGATCAAATTCAGTTTGAGGGCACTGATCAGAACCAAATCTGACCTTGCACTCTATTAAGAGGACAAATACACCACTGTAAATAGATAATCCACTGCAAAGAGAAAGGAAAGCAGCCGGCAACTCACATCAGTCCGCTTAAAGAGGCCCTTTATTTAAATCACTTTGATGAACTAGCAGAGAGAAGTGCCTGGGAACAACTTGGACACAACTCATCGATGCTTCCACTGCCAGGCTGGGCCAACTGCGAGTCCTTTGTGGAAAGAAGCACAGAGACAGCCCCAAGAATTTTCCTCAGATTGTACAAAGTTACCCCGGTCTGATTCTGGAATCAGCCTGGCACAACAAGAGACAGCCACAAGTAAGGAGGCTACAAACAATCCAGAACTGGGTAGTAAGGACAGCATATCGCCTCCCGTGCTACATATGCTTAGCTTATCTTCACAACATCCGGACAATTGAAGGAAGGCTTCAGAGACCCCAGCAGAGGAACCTACACAAGGCAAGGACTAAGCCACCATCGGCACAGCTGCTAGAGGAAGATGGATCCAACCCAACCCAGCACATTTGCAACACTGTTTGTAACCAGCAGGTCCTGGGAACATTCAATCAGAGAGAAAATTCCTCTGTAAGGGTCAATTGAGCCAATGGCACTGACATCCATACATCCATCTGAACAAATGCCAGTACATCTAGAAAAAAAGAACTCGCATTTATATAGCATCTTTCACGACTTCAGGGTGTCCCAAAGCGTTTTACAGCCAATGAAGTACTTTTTGAAGTGTAGTCACTGTTGTAATGTAGGAAACGCAGCAGACAATTTGTGCACAGCAAGGTCCCACAAACAGCAATGTGATAAATGACCAGATAATCTGTTTTAGTGATGTTGGTTGAGGGATAAATATTGGCCAGGACATCAGGGAGAACTCACCTGCTCTTCTTCGAAATAGTGTAGTGGGATTTTTTTATGTGCATCTAAGAGGGCAGACGAGGCCTCGGTTTAACGTCTCATCTGAAAAGCGACACCTCCAACAGTGCAGCACTCCCTCAGTACTGCACTAGAGTGTCAACCTGGATTATGTGCTCAAATCTCTGGAGTGGGACATGAATAAGACAAATGACCAAATAATGTTTTTTAGTGATGTTGGTTGAGGGATAAATATTGGGCCAGAACACCGGGAGAACTCCCCTGCTGATATAAAAAGAATGTAACAAACTCAGGGCCATCCTTAGCAAGTGCATTAGTAAATCACTATGAATAATCTACAGGTCCTTTAAAACTCTTGGCACTAGTTGTGCATATTTGCATTAAAGGCAGTGCAAGTAATAGAATGCAGAATATTTGAATACTGTGGGTAAAATATCCAGTTATGATCCTGGGCTAGCAATGCAGAGGTCCTGAATTCAAATCCCACTGTGGCAAGTTGTGAAATAAATCTGGTGATTTGTGGGCTGGCACCAGAAAATAAGACAATGAAATTTGTCGGATTGTTGTAAAAACCCAATTGGTGCGGTAATGTCCTTCGGGGAAGGGAGCTACTGCTACCCAGTCTGATTTCCGTGTGACTCCAGTCCCTCACTGTGTGGTTGACTCTTAATACCCTTAGGGATGGGTAATAAATACTACCTTTCATTGTTACCCATATCCCAAGAACAAATAAAAAAGACTTCCAATTTAGCACTGAAATATCAGCAATTACGGTGTAAAGAGAATAAGTAATGTAAACATGCCCTATTGTAAGGGTTACTTGTTTGTAATAGATAGTCCTTACATCCTACTCATTGTTTCAGCCCAAGAAGCTTGCCTTCATTGTCTGACTGAAGATCCTGTAACATTATCTTACCAGAGAGAGTTTATGCCACCA